>NC_041393.1:403268651-403348055 GCF_002162155.2 Triticum dicoccoides
GGGGGGGGGAGGGGTGTGGCGTGTTGGAAATATGCCCTAGAGGCAATAATAAAAGGATTATTATTATATTTACTTGTTCATGAAAATTGTTTTTTATTCATGCTATAATTGTATTATCCGGAAATCGTAATACACGTGTGAATACATAGACCACAATACGTCCCTAGTAAGCCTCTAGTTGACTAGCTCGTTGATCAACAGATAGTCATGGTTTCCTGACTATGGACATTAGATGTCGTTGACAACGGGATCACATCATTAGGAGAATGATGTGATGGACAAGACCCATTCCTAAGCATAGCACAACATCGTGTAGTTCGTTTTGCTAGAGCTTTTTCAATGTCAAGTATCTCTTCCTTAGACCATGAGATCGTGTAACTCCCGGATACCGTAGGAGTGCTTTGGGTGTACCAAACGTCACAACGTAACTGGGTGACTATAAAGGTACACTACAGGTATCTCCGAAAGTGTCTGTTGGGTTGACACGGATCGAGACTGGGATTTGTCACTCCGTGTTACGAAGAGGTATCACTGGGCCCACTCAGTAGTGCATCATCAAAATGAGCTCAAAGTGACCAAGTGTCTGGTCACGGGATCATGCATTACGGTACGAGTAAAGTGACTTGCCTGTAACGAGACTGAACGAGGTATTGGGATACCGACGATCGACTCTCGGACAAGTAACATACTGTCTGACAAAGGGAATAGTATACGGGGTTGCTTGAACCCTCGACATCGTGGTTCATCCGATGAGATCATCGAGAAGTATGTGGGAGCCAACATGGGTATCCAGATCCCGCTATTGGTTATTGACCGGAGAGCTGTCTCGGTCATGTCTGCATGTCTCCCGAACCCGTAGGGTCTACACACTTAAGGTTCGGTGACGCTAGGGTTGTATGAATATGAGTATGCAGCAAACCGAATGTTGTTCGGAGTCCCGGATGAGATCCCGGACGTCACGAGGAGTTTCGGAATGGTCCGGAGGTAAAGAAAACTATATAGGAAGTGCTATTTCGGCCATCGGGAAAGTTTCGGGGTCACCCGGTATTGTACCGGGACCACCGGAAGGGTCCCGGGGGTCCACTGGGTGGGGCCACCTATCCCGGAGGGCCCCGTGGGCTGAAGTGGGAGGGGAACCAGCCCCTAGTGGGCTGGTGCGCCCCCCTTGGGCCCCCCTGCGCCTAGGGTTGGAAACCCTAGGTGGGGGGGCGCACCACTTGCCTTGGGGGCACTCCACCCCCGCTGGCCGCCGCCCCCTTGGGAGATTGCATCTCCCAGGGCCGCCGCCCCCCCTGGGGGCCTGTATAAAGGAGGGCAGGGGGGAGAGCAGCCGCACCCAAAGTCTTGGTGCCTCCCTCCCCCTGCTACACCTCGTCCTCCTCCCGCAGCAGCTTGGCGAAGCCCTGCCGGAGTTCTGCTGCATCCACCACCACGCCGTCGTGCTACTGGATCATCATCAACCTCTCCTTTCCCCTTGTTGGATCAAGATGGAGGAGACATCACGCTGACCGTACGTGTGTTGAACGCAGAGGTGTCATCCATTCGGCGCTAGGATCTCCGGTGATAGGATCACGACGAGAACGACTACCTCAACCCCGTTCTTTTGAACGCTTCCGCTCGCGATCTACAAAGTGGTATGTAGATGCATCTCTCCTTTCACTCGTTGCTTAGATGAACTCATAGATGGATCTTGGTGAAACCATAAGAACATTTTTATTTTTTGCAACGTTCCCCAACAGTGGCATCATGAGCTAGGTCTATGTGTAGTTCTCTATTGCACGAGTAGAACACAAATTTGTTGTGGGCGTAGATCTTGTCAACTTGCTTGCCGCTACTAGTCTTTTCTTGCTTCAGCGGTATTGTGGGATGAAGCGGCCCGGTCCGACCTTACACGTACGCTTACGTGAGATAGGTTCCACCGACTGACATGCACTAGTTGCATAAGGTGGCTAGCGGGTGTCTGTCTCTCCTACTTTAGTTGTAGCGGATTAGATGAAAAGGGTCCTTATGAAGGGTAAATAGAAGTTGACAAAATTACGTTGTGGTTATTCATAGGTAAGAAAACGTTCTTGCTAGAACCCAATTGCAGCCACGTAAAAGATGCAACAACAATTAGAGGACGTCTAACTTGTTTTTGCAGCAATTGTCATGTGATGTGATATGGCCAGAAGTTGTGATGAATGATGAATGATATATTGTGATGTATGAGATCATGTTCTTGTAATAGGAATCACGACTTGCATGTCGATGAGTATGACAACCGGCAGGAGCCATAGGAGTTGTCTTTATTTTTGTATGACCTGCGTGTCATTGAAGAACGCCATGTAAATTACTTTACTTTATTGCTAAACGCGTTAGCCATAAAAGTAAAAGTAGTCGTTGGTGTGACAACTTCATGAAGACACAATGATGGAGATCATGATGATGGAGATCATGGTGTCATGCCGGTGACGAAGATGAGCATGGAGCCCCGAAGATGGAGATCGAAGGAGCTATATGATATTGGCCATATCATGTCACTACTATATAATTGCATGTGATGTTTATTATGTTTTATGCATCTTGTTTACTTAGAACGGCGGTAGTAAATAAGATGATCCCTTATAATAATTTCAAGAAAGTGTTCCCCCTAACTGTGCACCGTTGCTAAAGTTCGTCGTTTCGAAGCACCACATGATGATCGGGTGTGATAGATCCTTACGTTCACATACAACGGGTGTAAGACAGATTTACACATGCAGAACACTTAGGGTTGACTTGACGAGCCTAGCATGTACAGACATGGCCTCGGAACACAGAGACCGAAAGGTTGAACATGAGTCGTATGGAAGATACGATCAACATGGAGATGTTCACCGATGATGACTAGTCCGTCTCACGTGATGATCGGACACGGCCTAGTCGACTCGGATCATGTAACACTTAGATGACTAGAGGGATGTCTAATCTGAGTGGGAGTTCATTAAATAATTTGATTAGATGAACTTAATTATCATGAACTTATTCTAAAACTTTTGCAAAATATGTCTTTAGATCAAATGGCCAACGCTCATGTCAACATGAACTTCAACACGTTCCTAGAGAAAACCAAGCTGAAAGATGATGGCAGCAACTATTCAGACTGGGTCCGGAACCTGAGGATCATCCTCATAGCAGCCAAGAAAGATTATGTCCTAGATGCACCGCTAGGTGAAGCACCCATCCCAGAGAACCAAGACGTTATGAACACTTGGCAATCACGTGCTGATGGTTACTTCCTCGTTTAGTGCGGCGTGCTTTACAGCTTACAACCGGGGCTCCAAAAGCGTTTTGAGAAACACAGAGCATATGAGATGTTCGAGGAGCTGAAAATGGTTTTCCAAGCTCATGCCCGGGTCGAGAGATATGAAGTCTCCGACAAGTTCTATAGTTGTAAGATGGAGGAAAACAGTTCTGTCTGTGACCACATACTCAAAATGTCTGGGTTGCACAACCGCCTGTCCCAGCTGGAGATCAACCACCCGAACGAGGCGGTCATTGATAGAATCCTTCAGTCGCTCCCACCAAGCTACAAGAGCTTTGTGCTGAACTACAATATGCAGGGGATGGTGAAGTCCATTCCTGAGGTATTTTCAATGCTGAAGTCAGCAGAGGTTGAAATCAAGAAAGAACATCAAGTGTTGATGGTCAACAAGACCACTAAGTTCAAGAAGGGCAAGGGTAAGAAGAACTTCAAGAAGGACGGCAAAGGTGTTGCCGCGCCCGGTAAGCCAGTTGCCAGGAAGAAGTCAAAGAATGGACCCAAGCCTGAGACTGAGTGCTTTTATTGCAAAGGGAAGGGTCACTGGAAGCGGAACTGCCCCAAATACTTAGCGGACAAGAAGGCCGGCAACACTAAAGGTATATTTGATATACATGTAATTAATGTGTACCTTACCAGTACTCGTAGTAACTCCTGGGTATTTGATACCGGTGCCGTTGCTCACATTTGTAACTCACAGCAGGAGCTGCGGAATAAGCGGAGACTGGCGAAGGATGAGGTAACGATGCGCGTCGGGAATGGTTCCAAGGTCGATGTGATCACCGTCGGCACGCTACCTCTACATTTACCTACGGGATTAGTTTTAAACCTCAATAATTGTTATTTAGTGCCAGGTTTGAGCATGAACATTGTATCTGGATCTCGTTTGATACGAGATGGCTACTCATTTAAATCCGAGAATAATGGTTGTTGTATTTATATGGGAGATATGTTTTATGGTCATGCCCTGATGGTTAATGGTTTATTCTTAATGAATCTCGAACGTAATGTTACACATATTCATAGTGTGAATACCAAAAGATGTAAAGTTGATAACGATAGTCCCACATACTTGTGGCACTGCCACCTTGGTCACATTGGTGTCAAGCGCATGAAGAAGCTCCATGCTGATGGACTTTTAGAGTCTCTAGATTATGAATCATTTGACACATGCGAACCATGCCTCATGGGCAAAATGACCAAGACCCCGTTCTCCGGAACAATGGGGCGAGCAACCAACTTATTGGAAATCATACATACTGATGTGTGTGGTCCAATGAGCATTGAGGCTCGCGGAGGATACCGTTATGTTCTCACTATCACTGATGACTTGAGTAGATATGGGTATGTCTACTTGATGAAACACAAGTCTGAGACCTTTGAAAAGTTCAAGGAATTTCAGAATGAAGTAGAGAATCAACGTGACGGAAAGATAAAATTCTTACGATCGGATCATGGAGGAGAATATTTAAGTCACGAATTTGGTACACACTTAAGAAAATGTGGAATCATTTCACAACTCACGCCGCCTGGAACACCTCAGCGTAACGGTGTGTCCGAATGTCGTAATCGCACTCTATTGGATATGGTGCGATCTATGATGTCTCTTACCGATTTACCGCTATCATTTTGGGGATACGCTCTAGAGACAGCTACATTCACTTTAAATAGGGAACCATCTAAATCCGTTGAGACGACACCGTATGAATTATGGTTTGGGAAGAAACCTAAGCTGTCGTTTCTAAAAGTTTGGGGATGCGATGCTTATGTCAAGAAACTTCAACCTGAAAAGCTCGAACCCAAGTCGGAAAAATGCGTCTTCATAAGATACCCTAAGAAAACCATTGGGTATACCTTCTACTTAAGATCCGAGGGCAAGATCTTTGTTGCCAAGAACGGATCCTTTCTGGAAAAAGAGTTTCTCTCGAAAGGAGTAAGTGGGAGGAAAGTAGAACTCGATGAAGTACTACCTCTTGAACCGGAAAGTAGTGCAGCTTAGGAAAACGTTCCTGTGGTGCCTACACCGACTGGAGAGGAAATTAATGATGATGATCAAGGTACTTCTGATCAAGTTGCTACTGAACTTCGTAGGTCCACAAGGACACGTTCCACACTAGAGTGGTATGGCAACCCTGTCCTGGAAATCATGTTGTTAGACAACGGTGAACCTTCGAACTATGAAGAAGCGATGGCGGGCCCAGATTCCAACAAATGGCTAGAAGCCATGCAATCCGAGATAGAATCCATGTATGAAAACAAAGTATGGACTTTGACTGACTTGCCCGATGATCGGCGAGCGATAGGAAACAAATGGATCTTTAAGAAGAAGACGGACGCGGATGGTAATGTCACCATCTATAAAGCTCGACTTGTCGCTAAGGGTTATCGGCAAGTTCAAGGGATTGACTACGATGAGACTTTCTCTCCCGTAGCGAAGCTTAAGTCCGTCCGAATCATGTTAGCAATTGCCGCATACTATGATTATGAGATATGGCAGATGGACGTCAAAACAGCATTCCTTAACGGTTATCTTAAGGAAGAGCTGTATATGATGCAGCCGAAAGGTTTTGTCGATCCTAAGAATGCTAACAAAGTGTGCAAGCTCCAGCGATCCATTTATGGGCTGGTGCAAGCATCTCGGAGTTGGAACATTCGCTTTGATGAGATGATCAAAGCGTTTGGGTTTATGCAGACTTATGGAGAAGCCTGCGTTTACAAGAAAGTGAGTGGGAGCTCTGTAGCATTTCTCATATTATATGTAGATGACATACTTTTGATGGGAAATAATATAGAATTCTTGGACAGCATTAAGGCCTACTTGAATAAGTGTTTTTCAATGAAGGACCTTGGAGAAGCTGCTTACATATTAGGCATCAAGATCTATAGGGATAGATCGAGACGCCTCATAGGTCTTTCACAAAGCACATACCTTGATAAGATTTTGAAGAAGTTCAAAATGGATCAGTCCAAGAAAGGGTTCTTGCCTGTACTGCAAGGTGTGAGATTGAGCTTGGCTCAATGCCCGACCACGGCAAAAGATAAAGAAGAGATGAGCGTCATCCCCTATGCCTCAGCCATAGGATCTATTATGTATGCCATGCTGTGTACCAGACCTGATGTAAACCTTGCCGTAAGTTTGGTAGGAAGGTACCAAAGTAATCCCGGCAAGGAACACTGGACAACGGTCAAGAATATTCTGTAGTACCTGAAAAGGACAAAGGACATGTTTCTCGTTTATGGAGGTGACGAAGAGCTCGTCGTAAAGGGTTACATCGACGCTAGCTTCGACACAGATCTGGATGACTCTAAGTCACAAACCGGATACGTGTATATGTTGAATGGTGGAGCAGTAAGCTGGTGCAGCTGCAAGCAGAGCGTCGTGGCGGGATCTACATGTGAAGCGGAGTACATGGCAGCCTCGGAGGCAGTGCATGAAGCAATTTGGGTGAAGGAGTTCATCACCGACCTAGGGGTCATACCCAATGCGTCGGGGCCGATCAAACTCTTCTATGACAACACTGGAGCTATTGCCCTTGCCAAGGAGCCCAGGTTTCACAAGAAGACCAGGCACATCAAGCGTTGCTTCAACTCCATCTGTGAAAATGTTCAAGACGGAGACATAGATATTTGCAAAGTATATACGGATCTGAATGTCGCAGATCCGTTGACTAAACCTCTCTCGCGAGCAAAACATGATCAACACCAGAACTCTATGGGTGTTCGATTCATCACAATGTAACTAGATTATTGACTCTAGTGCAAGTGGGAGACTGTTGGAAATATGCCCTAGAGGCAATAATAAAAGGATTATTATTATATTTCCTTGTTCATGATAATTGTTTTTTATTCATGCTATAATTGTATTATCCGGAAATCGTAATACACGTGTGAATACATAGACCACAATACGTCCCTAGTAAGCCTCTAGTTGACTAGCTCGTTGGTCAACAGATAGTCATGGTTTCCTGACTATGGACATTAGATGTCGTTGACAACGGGATCACATCATTAGGAGAATGATGTGATGGACAAGACCCATTCCTAAGCATAGCACAAGATCGTGTAGTTTGTTTTGCTAGAGCTTTTTCAATGTCAAGTATCTCTTCCTTAGACCATGAGATCGTGTAACTCCCGGATACCGTAGGAGTGCTTTGGGTGTACCAAATGTCACAACGTAACTGGGTGACTATAAAGGAACACTACATGTATCTCCGAAAGTGTCTGTTGGGTTGACACGGATCGAGACTGGGATTTGTTACTCCGTGTTACGGAGAGGTATCACTGGGCCCACTCGGTAGTGCATCATCAAAATGAGCTCAAAGTGACCAAGTGTCTGGTCACGGGATCATGCATTACGGTACGAGTAAAGTGACTTGCCGGTAACGAGACTGAACGAGGTATTGGGATACCGACGATCGAGTCTCGGGCAAGTAACATACTGTCTGACAAAGGGAATAGTATACGGGGTTGCTTGAACCCTCGACATCGTGGTTCATCCGATGAGATCATCGAGGAGTATGTGGGAGCCAACATGGGTATCCAGATCCCGCTGTTGGTTATTGACCGGAGAGTTATCTCGGTCATGTCTGCATGTCTCCCGAACCCATAGGGTCTACACACTTAAGGTTTGGTGACACTAGGGTTGTATGAATATGAGTATGCAGCAAACCGAATGTTGTTCGGAGTCCCGGATGAGATCCCGGATGTCACGAGGAGTTTTGGAATGGTCCGGAGGTAAAGAAAACTATATAGGAAGTGCTGTTTCGGCCATCGGGAAAGTTTCGGGGTCACCCGATATTGTACCGGGACCACCGGAAGGGTCCCGGGGGTCCATCGGGTCGGGCCACCTATCCCGGAGGGCCCCGTGGGCTGAAGTGGGAGGGAAACCAGCCCCTAGTGGGCTGGTGCGCCCCCCTTGGGCCCCCCCTGCGCCTAGGGTTGGAAATCCTAGGTGGAGGGCGCACCACTTGCCTTGGGGGGCACTCCACCCCCCTGGCCGCCGCCCCCTTGGGAGATTGCATCTCCCAGGGCCGGCGCCCCCCCCCCTGGGGGCCTATATAAAGTAGGGCAGGGGGAGAGCAGCCGCACCCAAAGTCTTGGCGCCTCCCTCCCCCTGCTACACCTCGTCCTCCTCCCGCAGCAGCTTGGCGAAGCCCTGCCGGAGTTCTGCTGCATCCACCACCACGCCGTCGTGCTGCTGGATCATCATCAACCTCTCCTTTCCCCTTGCTGGATCAAGACAGAGGAGACGTCACGCTGACCGTACGTGTGTTGAACGCGGAGGTGCCGTCTATTCGGCGCTAGGATCTCCGGTGATAGTATCACGACGAGAACGACTACCTCAACCCTGTTCTTTTGAACGCTTCCGCTCGCGATCTACAAAGTGGTATGTAGATGCATCTCTCCTTTCACTCGTTGCTTACATGAACTCATAGATGGATCTCGGTGAAACCGTAAGAAAATTTTTATTTTCTGCAACGTTCCCCAACATGGTGTACCGCAAAACGGGACTCCACGGGATACTGTTCATCTCCACCGTCGACCTCCTCCAGCCTCCACGGGCTACCGTCGACCTCCTCCAGCCTCCATCGGCTCGTGTTCATCCAGCCTCCACCGTGTGCTACTCCACCGGCTACTGTTCAACCACCCCTCCATGGGCACCACTCCACCGTCTACTGTTCATCCAGCCCTCCACACCACTGGGTCCTGTTCAACCACCCCTCCACGGCCACCTCTCCACCGTCTACTGTTCATCTAGCCTTCCACACGACGGGTTCCTGTTCTTCCAGAGGCAACGCCACCGCTCACTGTTCATCCAGAGGAAACGCCACCGCTCACTATTCATCCAAACCCCCCCGTAACACTCACTGTTCATCCAATCGATCGGCTTCAGTTAGCAGCAGTAGCGAAGGAATCGCTCCATCGGGTTCAGTTAACAGCCATCGATCGATCGATCGGGTTTAGTAACGTGTAGCCTGCAGTGCAATCGCTACGGTTCAGTTAGATCCTAATGCCTCGCTCGGGTTCAGTTAGAGCCAACGCCTCGCACACACACGCATACATGTACGAGATAAACGCGCATCGCTCTCGCACCGTAACCGGCAACTCCCCGAAATTTTCCTCCCCCTCGCTTCTAGCACGGTTTTTTCCGTCATGGACGGCCCAAAGAATGTCATGCAGCTGCTTCTCCAGCCCGCCCAGGATGAAAAGCCCATTTTCTGTCATGATTTTTTGTCATAGAAGTAGGAGCCCACCACATCTATGATGATACCGGGTTTTGTCACAATTATCGTCATAGAAGTGTCATATGTATGATAGAAAAAAATTCGTTCGGCCCAAAATGTCACGGATGTGTCTTTTTTTTGTAGTGTCTTATGTTGTCACTTTCATATACTAGTGGGTATTTTTCATTATAGAACTTGGCTTGTATATTCCAACGATGGGCTTCCTCAAAATGCCCTAGGTCTTTGTGAGCAAGCAAGTTGGATGCACACCCACTTAGTTTCTTTTGTTGAGCTTTCATACATTTATAGCTCTAGTGCATTTGTTGCATGGCAATCCCTACTCCTCATGTTGACATCAATTGATGGGCATCTCCATAGCCCATTGATTAGCCTCGTCAAATATGAGACTTTCTCCTTTTTTTTGTCTTCTCCACGCAACATCCATCATCATATTCTATTCCACCCATAGTGTTATATCCATGGCTCACGCCCATGCATTGCGTGAGAGTTGAAAAAGGTTGAAGCCCGTTAAAAAGTATGAACCAATTGCTTGGCTGAAACCAGGGTTTTGCATGATGGGAGTATTTTGTGTGATGAAAATGAAACATAGCCTAACTATATGATTTTGTAGGGATGAACTTTCTTTAGCCATGTTATTTTGAGAAGACATGATTGCCTTGTTAGTATGCTTGAAGTATTACTATTTCTTATGTCAATATGAACTTTTATTTTGAATCATTTGGATCTGAACATTCATGCCACATTAAAGAAGATTACATTGAGAATATGCTAGGTAGCATTCCACATCAAAAATTCTGTTTTTATCATTTACCTACTCGAGGACGAGCAAGAATAAAGCTTGGGGATGCTTGATATGTCTCCAACGTATCTATAATTTTTTTATTGTTCCATGCTATTATATTACCCGATTTGGATGTTTATGGGCTTTACTTTACACTTTTATATCATTTTTGGGACTAACCTACTAACCAGAGGCCCAGCCCGAATTGTTGTTTTTTTGCCTATTTCAGTGTTTAGAAGAAAAGGAATATCAAACGGAGTCCAAACGGAATGAAACCTTCGGGAGCGATCTTTTTGGAACAAACGCAATCCAGGAGACTTGGAGTGGACGTCAAGAAGCAGCCGAGACAGCCACGAGGCAAGAGGGCACGCCCTAGAGGGGTAGGCGCACCCCCCACCCTCATGGGCCCCTCGTGGCTCCCCAGACCTACCTCCTTCGCCTATATATACCACCATACCCTGAAAACATCCAGGAGCACCATGAAAACCTATTTCCACCGCAACAACCTTCTGTATCCACGAAATCCCATCTTGGGGCCTTCGCCGGCGCTCCGCCGGAGGGGGAATCGACCACGGAGGGCTTCTACATCAACACCATAGCCTCACCGATGAGTTGTGAGTAGTTTACCACAGACCTTCGGGTCCATAGTTATTAGCTAGATGGCTTCTTCTCTCTCTTTGAATCTCAATACAAAGTTCTCCTTGATTTTCTTGGAGATCTATTTGATGTAACTCTTTTTGCGGTGTGTTTGTCGAGATCCGATGAATTGTGGGTTTATGCTCAAGTTTATCTATGAGAAATATTTGAATCTCCTCTGAATTCTTTTATGTATGATTGGTCATCTTTGCAAGTCTCTTCGAATTATTAGTTTGGTTTGGCCTGCTAGATTGTTCTTTCTTGCAATGGGAGAAGTGCTTAGCTTTGGGTTCAATCTTGCGGTGTCCTTTCCCAGTGACAGCAGGGGCAGCAAGGCACGTATTGTATTGTTGCCATCGAGGATAAAAAGATGGGGTTTATATCATATTGCTTGAGTTTATCCCTCTACATCATGTCATCTTGCCTAATGTGTTACTCTGTTCTTATGAACTTAATGCTCTAGATGCAGGCTGGATAGCGGTCGATGTGTGGAGTAATAGTAGTAGATGCAGAATCGTTTCGGTCTACCTGTCGCGGACGTGATGCCTATATACATGATCATGCCTAGATATTCTCATAACTATGCACTTTTCTTTCAATTGCTTGATAGTAATTTGTTCACCCACCTAATACTTATGCTATCTTGAGAGAAGCCACTAGTGAAACCTATGGCCCTTGGGTCTATCTTTTATCATATAAGTTTCCCATCTATTTTATTTTGCAATCTTTACTTTCCAATCTACATCATAAAAATACCAAAAATATTTATCTTATCTTATTATCTCTATCAGATCTCACTTTCACAAGTTACCGTGAAGGGATTGACAGCCCCTTTATCGCGTTGGTTGTGAGGTTCTTGTTTGTTTGTGTAGGTACGAGGGACTTGCGTGGAGCCTCCTACTGGATTGATACCTTGGTTCTCAACAGGGAAATACTTACGCTACTTTGCTGCATCACCCTTTCCTCTTCAAGGGAAAACCAATGTAGTGCTCAAGAGGTAGCAGGCGTCACACGCATTTTTGTGTGCATGTGTACGTGTGACTGTTTCATGCATGCATGAGGTTGTAGTCCCTCACATTCACATGTTCATATGTCAATGCTTTGTCAAAACGTTGCATGCAAGGTTTAATTCTGCGTTGTTCACGCATGCATTCCCTATATTAATATGTTGGTAAAGACAATTTCTTGAGGAAAACAAGCCCATGAATTGAGTACAAAGGGACCAATAAACCAGGACGGAGGGAGTACTAGTAGTAAACCGGAAGGAGGGAGTAGATACGTAACAATGTGCAGGAACAAAATGCCTCTGTGTGCATCATGTCCATGTTTCATGCAAGAAAATAGAGATAAGTACAAGTGAGACTCAGGAACGGTCATACACGCAGGGGGAGTACATGCGGGGGCTGCGGTAATATGACTAATGAGCAGTCAAATCACACAGTAAGTTAGTTGGACAAAGGAACCATCATTTCACTCTTAATGACACGTATGCAATATGAAAAGGTTGATATGGAGAGAAAGAAAACCGCTCCACTATATATACACTAGTAGGACCCTAAGCTACAAGCCTGCTTGCTTGCGTTGCTCTCTTCACAAGCATAGAACGACGGTGGCCACACCGTTGGTCACAGATCTGGCATGATCCCGCCGCCAGGGGAAGGGGGATGTTTTGCGTAGACGTGGTCGACAGCGGCGAGGGAGAAAACCCACACTCGGTGCGTCCCGATCAAGGCTCCCCACAGTATGGGCTGATGCCGCCTCCCATCGGCCTTCTAGCTACACCCCGATGTTCCAGGTAGCACAACTTCCTTTTGGAACCGGCTTGCTCCACTGCCGCAGCTCCCCACGTAGCTCCATCTCCATGTGGATCTTTCTCTACTTCTACCGGATTCTATTTGTGATGAGTTTATGTCTCACGAACTAGTGCCACTGCTATTATTCTAATCACGCTTCTTCAATATCTTTGCCAAAATGGATGCTCAACTCGATTTTAGTGGAACTGCACAAAAGCATCGTATCATCCGAGGGTGCCAGGCTTCTATCCTTTGATAGGTTCTATCTAGCCAGGAAATTAGATCATGTTTAGGGTTTAGGGTTTAAGGCCTAGAGACTTCATCAATAGTTTTTTTGATACACACTCTCACAATTTTTGTCTTTAGTTCTAAAGTAAATATTGGCTATGATTTATGAATCATTGAGATGCATCAGCATGCGTGTTAGTTTTCTTTTGTATTTGATGGAATGTTGTAATGGTGCAACCTTGGACTTAGGATACATACAGGAAACAAAATCTGAAAGCTTCGTACTAGCATTGTAGTAGTCCCTCCGGTCCTTTTTTGTATGCGTATAAGAAAATCTCACTTTTCCCGCAATGGCCTAAAATTAGCATCTTTGTGCTACTCTTTCCAATAGTACTACCACAACCGCAAAGAAAAAAGGACCGGAGGTGTCACACGATGGCCAATGAATATGGTGATAGTGTGAGGTGGGCCATGTACTCATTGGGCTGCTGTGTTTCGCACTCCTCCGGTGCAAGAGTGGAGAAAGTTAGTTTTATCACAGAATAAATAAATAAATAAATAAGAGTGCAGACGCTCTACGATGCTCTACCACCCCAGTAATAATGACCAATGAGCCGTTAAATCACATTGACCCACCATTAAGTTGGACGGAAGAAGCATCCATCACTCTTCGTTGAATCTGTTTCTCCCTCATGTAGTACAGTATACTACAATATTCTTTTGGAAACAAACATTTCATTTTGGTGGATCGCGCCATCGAGAAAAACTAAACATTTAAATCATGTCTGTCGCATTTGTGTCTCACCCCACACAAGCCTCTGCCCCACACGGTCGTACAACATGCCACTCACCGCAAACCGAATATATGCAAACTTTCCCGCCTGCTTGTCGATGGATCGCGCCATGGAGTACTACTGGAATAGATAGACGAGGAGGGGGAGGAAAGCTAGCTGTAGCATGAACTCCCGAGAACATTTTTACATGCATGTTGTGGCTGGCCGTGATGTCGTTTGAATGCGGAGCAGTCGCGTGCACCGGGAAGTCACGCGGGTGGCGCTCTCTTGGCCGGTGCGCTGCTTCAATGCTGGCGTCAGTGAGGGGTCGCGTCCACTCTGGCAGGGCATGAATGCGGCACTGACCGTTTCGGGCGGGAAGCGCATGTGGGTGATGAAGATGGTTCGGGTTGGCTAGGGTGGTCAAGAGCGAGCGTAGCAGCAGTCCGAACGCCCGTAAACAAGAGATGATGGACGTATGTAAAGATGGAGATGGAGATGAAAGTAAGAATTTTGCATATACATGGATATGTATTCTATGTGTGTGTGCACGCACACACACATAGTGACAACCCTCACGACTACTCGTACACATCATCGATGACTCGTTCTCCCTACACACACACAAAGTTAGTACCGCCTCATTTTGTTCCTATGATAGGAATATAATATGAGTGTGAAACAATATGAAGTGAGATAAATGGAGTACTATGTACAAGAAGAAATGTACAAGCACTCACTCTGCCTCCGACATACCCCCGAGTACACACGATGGAGCTCATTTATACACGAAGAGGCAACTTACGTAGTAATTTGACACTTTAATTTGTTCACTTTATAGAGGAGGGCCGGGGACCACACGTGAGCGATACAAAGTGTGATCTGGAAGCGGGGGCATGTTATTGATGGAGTTTTCTTTCTTGGTACGTTAAAAAAAGATTTGTTCGCTAGTTTTCATTTCTTTTTTCGGGAACGCGCGTATTCTATTGAAAACCACTACTGCAGAGAGATTTTTTTACTACTCCATTGTATGTGTAGCCTCTTGTTTGATAGGGTTTCTCGCATCTCACTCTCTCACCTTCTTCATATCTAAACAAGATGACCGTGTCCACTCTATCTCTCTCCTCACCGGTGGTCACTGATCCGTCCGAATCCCCTCCGCTGCGGGAGGTGAGGAGGTGCAGTGTTGATGTTGCCGCCGTCGGCGATGGAGGAAGCCGATGCGCACCGTCCTCTCTGAGTCGGCGCCGGCGCGGATGAAGGTCCTCTGTGCCCTTGTTTGCTACCGTCGTGTGGGCAGACCCCGCCCGCCCGTCTAGGCCACATCTCCCCCACCTGATGTATAACTTCTTTTGGATTTCATGCTTCATTGTACTAGTGCAGCTCCCCAGATCGCTGCATGCGGGGTTTCTTCTATACCACTACTCCCCACCTCCCCATGTACAATAGCTAGGGTTCATCGGTTGGTCCAACATCAAATATTTTTTACTCCCTTCGTTCCTAAATATAAGTCTTTTTAGACATTTCAAATGGACTACAACATACATATGTATGTAGACATATTTTACAGTGTAGATTCACACATTTTACTCCGTATGTAGTCACTTGTTGGAATCTCTAAAAAGACTTATATTTGGGAATGGAGGGAGTAGTATTATAGAGGAAAGACCACTCCAAAAGTTGTCCTGATTTATGCCTCGGTGGAGGTATACGTGTTTTTTTTGACAAAAGTACATGGTGGTTGTGTGGTCATTGTCCATATGCACCTATTGTTGCTGCTAATCTAATACTATCACTGGTGAAATGAAGTAATGCCCATGTTAAATTGACCTCCTTTTTAAGTAATGCTGCTGTCAATCTAGAGGAGTCGGTAAATGCTTCTGTCCTGCTTTAGTTTGTTCACTTCTGGGTATCCTACTTTAGTTCCCATCAAGATAATCAAGATGCTTCTACTTTTTATTGTACATTTCACTAATTCTTATTGACAATTAATATGCCACTGTTAATCTTGTTCCACTGCTAAAACAAAGTAACGACACTACTTAAATATCATTTTTTTTATTTTTGCAAATAGTGTCTTCCTCAATTTTAGTGGAACTGCACAAAATTGGATGGCCACTGTTGCTCCGCCTCACTGTTCTCTACCAAGTGGTTCTTCCTTTCTCGAGCTTGAATACAGGAAAGAAACAAACCACAGTGAGGATTATCAAACTTCATTGGTGCCTCACCCAAACTTGATGCCAAAATCGATGATGCATCACCACAGTGACCTATCGATGCTCATGGTTGCCTCTCATGGTTGCATCGGCTCATGAAGCTGATCGATGTTCAGCGAAGAAAGGGCTGTCTTCCATCAGTGATCTTTGCTTGTTACCCACAAAGACATATCCTTCATTAATTCATCTTGGACGCAGTCATTTACGTTGCTGCAATTTTATCACACAATTGGACATGAACCAAATGTTTCCTCGAAGAAGCATCGACGTTGGGAATAAGAGCAAGTTTTGTATTGATTTCTAAGCCTTCTCATAACTATGTCTTCAGATCCCCTGTAATTTTATTTGTCCAGCTTTCAATTAATGGTCAGACTTTGATTAAAATATGGTGTGGACTAAAAACCCGGATGGAGGTAGTACCCCACCATTTTAATTTACTCTGCATATTAGATTTGACTGGAGTCAAACTTTGTAAAGATTGACCAAGTTCATATAAAATAATATAAATATTTACCATAATAAATCTATATGATGTGAAAGTAATATATTTTGTTTAGAAACTTTGTCAAAGTTTACAAAGCTTGACTTTGACTAAAGCTAATACACCGACTAAATAAAATCGGAGGGAGTGCGAGATACGGTGGCAAACTGATTTATGGTGAACACAACAAACCATAATTATTGAGAGAGGGCAAATTGTACATACAATATAATTGAAATTAAATTTCTTTTTTTGTACACATTCTCTCACCTTTCCGATAATTTGGCGTGCGTGTGGTTGTTCACTTAACGGAGGGTAGTGTACCGCACGTGAAGTGACAGGAAGTGCAACCAGGACACGTGGATCGTTAGTTGATCCTAGTTTTCTTCACTCGTATGTCAAATAAAGAGTTTCATTTCATATACAATTGAAAACGATTGTTATGGAGAGAAAAAGAAAATCACTCCACTATATTATTACTATATACGAGTACTATATAAGTTGGAGCCTCAGCGCTTGTTTGCTAGGGTTTGCGCTCTTCACACTCTCGCTGCACTACATATATATAGACATGCTGGAGGCTCAGTGTTCCTTTGCTAGCGTTTGCTCTATTCACAATCTCTCTACCTCTTCACCAGATCTAAACAAGACTATGTTGGCCTCTCTCTCTCTCCCCATCCTCACAGCTGGTCAAGGAGCCTTCCGGATCCCGTCGGACCGGGAAGGGGAGGAGGTGTAACGTTCACTTTGTCGCCTTCGGCGAGGAAGGGAATCGACTACCGACTGCGTGGTTCTCTTTCACCCAGCACCTGTGCGGGAGGGCCTCCAACCCCTTCTTCCTCATTGTCGTACATAGTGCAGGAATATCCAACCTCCGCTGCATGCGTAGCCGCATCCCGACGACCCTAAGGTATAACTTTCTTTGAAACCGTCATTGCTCTAGCTGGATGAGGATCTTTTTTGATTCTGTCGTCAGATCTAGGTCTTGGTTCAAAGAGGAAAGAAGGGGGTGGGTGGAGCATGAATCTAGGACGTGGTTCAATGAGGAAAGGAGGGAGGGAAGGTAGTATAGACTGGCTATCCAGCCACTCTATTGGTCAAAAAGGGGAAAAGGGGGTAACCCAGTACACACATCTATAAGGAACCGATCTATTTGTTGAAAAAGGAAAGAAACTGGGGGGTCGAGTAGTTTGTGCAGAACTAGATTTGCTACCCTCACATAGGAAAAAGGTTCAAAGAGAACAAATATGGGACCAACACAGATATGCTGCTTGGCAACATACTCTGCATTACCCATTTATATGTGTGGACGCACATGGTGCTGGCATGTCCCATGTCCCATACAACTATTTTGTTGTTGTTAATCTAAGAATGCCGATGGAAAATTGAAGCAATGCCACTGTTAAAAGTTTTTATTTTAAGAGAATGTCTCTGTTAATATGAATCAATGCAACCATTTTAGAAGTGCTACTGTCCTACTTTGTTTTCCATCAAGATAAGGTAGATGCTTCTTTTTGTGGCCATGTGATTCATCCTTCTTTATTGGCCAGTAAATGTTTCTTTTTTATCTCTGAAAACAGGGATATCTATTCAACTTGTTATTATTGCGACCTTTTGCTTCACTACACAAAACACTTTTGTTTTAAGAGTGTTTTGTGCAGTTCAACTTAAATGTCACACCGACAACTTTGCTTGATTTAGTTGAACTACACAAAACAAGATTGGATTCCTATTTGTGTTGGCAGATTCATATTTGATCTTGTCCGCCTCATGAAAGGTCAGTACCAGCCTTCATCCACATGATTGTGCAGTGTGCTTTGAGATGTTGTGCTACTTGTAGTGGTACTATTTTAAATAAATGTTGAATTGAAGCTATTGTATTGTTGTCTTCTCCCATTAAGTGAACAAAAATGGGACCAACCCAGACATGATGCTTGTTGCTATTACAACAAACTCTGCATCACCCCCTTTATAAGTAGATGGAAGCACATGGTGCTGTTGTGCCCACTCTCCCCTGAAACTGTTTATACTTTTTGTTAATCTAATGCCACTAGTAAAATTAAGCAATGCCACTTTTAGAATGAAATACTGAATCTTAGTTCAAAACTGCAACACTTGTTATGGATCGACAGGAGTACCATTTCTGTTAGGGGTCGGCGGGAGTACATGTTTAAGAAATGTATTGTTGAGATAATTTCTCTGTTATTATATATCAGTTACAGTGTTTTACAAATGGTACTATCCTTCTTTGTAGTTCTTTCTACATGTTTAACCAAGGTATTGTTAAGATAATGTCTCTGTAATATGAATCAGTTGCAGTGTTTCAGGAATGGTACTTTTCTGCTTTGTCGTTCTTTATACATGTTGAAACAAGGTATTATTAAGATAATGTCTCAGTTAATATGAATGAATCACACTGTTTGAGAATTGCTACTGTCCTGCTTTGTTTCCCATTAAGATAAGGTAGATGATTTTTCTTCTGGGAGTATAAGTCATCAACCGTTATTTCTCAGTAATTGTTTCCTTTATACCTATTTATGCATACATGGATATCAAAACTTCTGCTCGGATCTATTTCGACTTTGATTTTAATTGAACTGCACAAAAGGAGCCAATGTGTTTAAGGCAAACTGTTGCATTATTGGGCCCAGTTGGTCTTTCCACTTTGCAGAAAGAAGCAGTCACTGTTTCCGCTACATTATAGAAGGAATGATCGAGAAGCTTTAGAGTTTAGTAGATGCTGGTGACATGACTAGTCTGCAGACCAAGGAAAACTCAACTCAACAGCACGTGGAGTGCAAAATTCACTCCACAAGGAAAGGTATGACCAAGTCAGTGTCCGACACAGCTGTAACAAACGAGGTCAGTATCGGCCTTCATCCACATGATTGTGCTTTGTTATGTTGTGCTAATTATATTGTTCTTTTGTTTTGAATAGATGTTTAATTGAAACTATTATATTGCTATCTTTTACTTTTAAGATAATGAAGATGATTATATTTCTGAGCGTATGTTTAATCAACTAGTCCACTATTATACTAATCACACTTTTTCTGTATTTATGCAGACAGGGATGCTTAGCTTGATTTCAGTGGAACTGCACAAAATGTTCAGATGGTTTGTGTCCTCCATAATACTTCATCATGCACAATACATCGAATGGTTCTCTAATCATTCGTTGTCACCTTGAGCCATCGGACTATCTACTTGAATGGAACTGCCAACGTCTGCAAGGCCTTGCAACTTATAAATACGAAATCCACCATGCTATGCAAGACATTGTTTGATTTCAGTGGAACTACACAAAAAGATACATTGGTTAATCCGTTTCCATGTGCCATTTCAATGTGCAAACTGATGACTAACCCTGCCCGTTTCACAATCATAGGCATTGCATATTTTGAATAGCAAAAGCTTGTCAAAGTTTAATCATTGATGTTATCAAGAAGACATTCGTTTAATAATTTGGAATTGGAAAACCTTGTCAAATGTTTCTCATTGATGTTAGCCAGAGGACATGCATTTGATATTTTGGAATTGGACGCCCTTTGTTGTGAGCAGCGTCGATCGTTTTTTCCTATTCGTTTGTTTAGTTCAGAAGTAAAGTTTTACTCTGATGAGATGCATAGTCATGAATGTTGACTTATGTAAGGTATTTTAAGAGTTTGTTCTGAATGTCGTCTATGAAATGTTGGGCCTTGTGAGTTTGATTGCAAAGTTGAGCTTGGAATGTTGTGGCATGCGGCATCACGAGCTGTTCACCGTGCCTTCTGAGAATAATGCTTTGTATTGTTTTGCATGTTGATCTAATGCCAGTGATTTGCATGTTAAGAAGATCATCCTCTTCTGTTGTTTTTGTGCTAAAGAAGTTCATCATCTTATGTTTCGCTCATAGCCTATACGATAACTCGGGTAGGTTAGAGGTGAAACCATATGATCTTCCGACCAACTCATAATCTTAGGTTGTGTTTGGATCATCGTTTTCCAACCAAAACCGCTTGTAAAACTGACGCTTGTAAATAAAAGCAGATGGTCTTGGGTGAAGCGCTTGGTTGGTCACTTTCGACTAGTAAAATATACACTGGTTTCTTAGATTACACGCGTAACTCGCCGGTTTTCGTTACAGACCTCGGGCCGTCAGCTTCATTATGCCTGTATTTTACGCGTTGTTTCCGGTGACGAGTAAAATACACTTGTATCCTTAATACAGGTGTGAAACAATCCAGAGCTCCCAAGCACGGCCTTACAGTTTCATGCCGGCTTAGTCTCTCGAAGGCGCTCATAGGGGTCCAATGATCTTGGCTTCCTGAATGACCAGCAGGCGCTGTATCAGACCATCCTTAGGGCCCACGAGGCCCTCTTCGTCGGCCTTCGAGTTGTTGCGCTCGCCGTGGCGCCGTCGTCTCGCATTGTCAACATGGTCAATGAATATGAGGAATCAAGAGATGACTTTACTTGGAGAGCATGACAGTAGGGACCCACTAGGGCCATAGCCGTATGTACGCAGGTGCCTCCTTATTATATACAACTACATTTTTTTTGCTTCCTCCTGGTTTCCTGACATCACGGTCCCACACCATTGCCAACCTATATAGTCAATAAGCAAGAGAATTGCACCAGGAGCGACCGACGGCTGGAACCCAGCAGCTCAAGCAGTATTTGTTTTTTGAGGTGTGAGCAGAGTTTTCCTTGAGCAATGTTTTTGTTGTTGTTAAGAGGAGCAAGGGTATCAACTGGACGCCCTATGGCCCATCTAGCCCAGGCTATTATTTTATGTCTACCAAATATCCAGCCCAGATATTAATTTTTCAATGTGAAAATGGCTAGCCTAGCTATACTTTTTTTTGCAGAATATCCAACCTAGGTCAACTTATTATTCTCCGCCCCACACTAGACTTTCCAAGAAAATGGGCTTTAAGAAATAATAAATGGGTTATAATTATAAAAATTTGGTTGTAAATATAGAAAAACGCACCGAACATGTAATTCGTTTCAAAATTACTATGTTTGGATTTTAAATTTTTTTAATGTCATTACTTGTTGCGCGCGCAAAATTTTGTTGCATTTTTACCTAATACAAATTTATTTTGAAATTATATTTAATCTGACTCGAAATTTCAGGATAAAAAATATTTTGGATCCCATCAAATTGTGGGAAGTTTTGTTGATTTTTTTGAGTGGTTGGTTGAAATTATTAACCGTTGTCCTGGCTAGAAAATGGGCTGTAATTTTAACAAACAGTAAATGGGCTGCAGTAAATTCCATTAGAATTCAAAAATGAGATGTACATTATAACAAATCGCAAATGGGCTATATGTTCCACAGATGTGATTGTCACTTGTGGGCCTACTAAGTTGACGCGTACACAAGGCTTTGTCAACTTATAGTCAACACACGACTCTAGTAGCAGTGGTCGTTGGATGTCCATCCAACGGCTGTGGTGCTTCTTCAATCTGGGATATTCATGCTTCAACCGCCCAAACCAATGCCGCCGGTACCGCCTGCTACCGTCTCCCGTGGCTAGTTGCCACGCATGCCTCACCGGCCCAGCCTACTCCCATCGTCGTCCAGGCCATTCCTCTACTCAACAACACCTCCTGTTATTCTCGGGCGACGGCAGCCTCACACCACAGCCGAACCAGTGAACCCTCATACTCCCTTCTGCGTGGGCATCCACTGTTGTGTCTTTGCCTGCTCCGGGTCGTTCCCTTCCTAGGCCCCGCCTTCGTCCACCGCGTTGGTTCTCTTGGCGCGGTGTGGTCAAATTTGTCAACAAACGACAACCATTAGAAGACATATATGGAGAAGCTGACAGTAGGGACGCACATGGCCCATGGCCGCATATGAGCAAGTCCCTCCTTATTATACGAAAACAAATGATTTCTCCCACGACAGGTTTGAGCCACCAGCTACATCTTCGCACGCAAGGAAGTGTTTCCTTTATTACACAGAAAAAAGTTACCTCTCCCTGACAGTTGGGACCCACCAGCTTTATTATGATCCATTTCGCGAAAATATAGATTGTACCGAAGATGCTAAATTGTTTTGTTTTTATTCTAACTCAAAAAAAAGAAACAAAAACCCAGAAAACATCTTCGCACGCAAGGAAGTGCTACCTTATTACGAGAAAAAAAATGATTCCCCCTGCTAGCTGGGACCCACCAGATTTGGAGGCTGACTTGTGGGCCAACTAAGTTGAGGCGTACGGGCTTTGTCAACTTAGTCAAAATGATTCTAGCTGCAGTGACTGTTGGATGTTAAATCAACGGTCGTGTTGCGTCTTCAACCTCTGGTATTCTTGCTCGAGCCGCCCAAACTAGCGCCCGCCGTACCGCCTGCTCCAGCCTCCCGTGGTCGGCTGTGCTGCCACCGCTGGCCATGCCATCACTCTACTCACCCACACCTCTTGTTATTCTCTAGCGACGGCAGCCTCACACCGCAGCTGACGCAGTCAACCATCATACACCCCTTCGTGTGGGCATCCACTGTCGCATCTTCCCCGACTCCGTGTCGTTCCCTTCCTAGGCCTCGCCGTCGTCCACCGCCTTGGTGCTCTTGGCACGGCGTGGTCAATGTGTTCAATGAAGGACAACCACCAAAAGAGGACTTTAGGCAGTGAGGTGACAACTGGACCCACCAGCTACATCTTGCAACACAAGAAAGTGCCTCCTTATTACTCACAAAATAAAAATGATTTATCCCCCTGATAGTCGGGATCCACCAGCTATATCTTTGCATGCAAGGAAGTGCGTCCTTATCCTTCCTGAAAGTTGGGACCCACCCGGCCGAAGCGTACGTAATGTTGTATGTCTGATCGCGAACGTGCACGTACATACTGGTCGATCGGTCTCTCTGCAACGATGAACCGCGGCCAAGCAAGCAGCGACACGTGTAGTAGTATAACCCCCGACATAGCAATTCAAGCAGTCCCTTCTAAACCATGTACACATACGTACAGCCACATGCCAAAAAACACGGCCATGTACGTACATACAGGTAGGGTGTCGATCGCCTACTCACGCATACGTACGACCAAGGCTCGTGTACATGGAGAGGCAACGGACGGCAGCAACGGCGTGCGTCCTGCTCATCGGAAGCCAACCGGCTGGGTCAGAATGGAGAAACTGTATCGTGTTCATCGTGAGGCAACAGAATGTGTCGTGTTCATCGGGAGCCAACCGGCTTGAACGGAACAGCCAAAACGGGGTCTGGCATACCGCAGTATAGAGGAAACGGCCTTCTGTTCGGCCGGTTACGGTCAAAACAGGATCCTGTTCATTGTGAGGGGTCTGGCATACTGCAAAATGGAGGAAACGGACTTGTGTTGGAGCTCCTATGGTCGAAACAGGGTCCTATTCATCGGGAGGGGTGTGGTGTACCGTAAAACAGGACCCCACGGGCTACTATTCACCTACCGTCTACTGCCTCACTCCAGCCTCCACGGGCTACTGTTTATCCGCCGCCGACTTCCTCCAGCCTCCACCTGCTACTGTTCATCCACTACGTCTCCCTCGTGCCTCCACGGGCTACTGTTCATCCATGGGCTACTGTACATCCAGCCTCCACCGCCTACTGTTCAACCAGCCCTCCACGGGGTCCTGTCCATCCACCACCAACCGGCTCGGGTGTGGCGGCCTCCTCGATCAGGGTCCTGTTCATCCAGCGTCAACGGCCTACTACCACGGGGTCCTGTTCATCCGACCCCCACTGGGAACTATTCAAGGAACCCCCAACAACGGTCTTTGTTCATCAAGAGGCGGGTTTGATCGGCTTTAGTTAACAACAGTAGCGAAGGAATCACTCGGGTTCAGTTAACAGCCAAGGGATCGATCGCTCAGGTTCAGTTAGAGCTCAACGCCTCACAGACACGTGTGTACATGTATAAGAGAAACGCACAAAACATCTGTACATTGCCCGGCCCCGACCACCCAACGTAACCAGGAACTCCCCAAATTTTTCTCACCCTCGCTTCTACCATGATTTTTTCCCTCGTGGACGGCCCAAAGAATGTCATGCAGGTGCGTCCCCAGCCCGCCCAGGACGAAAAGCCCATTTTTTGTCATGATTTTTTGTCATGGAAGTGGGAGCTCACCGCATTTATGATGATACATAGTTTTGTCACAATTATCGTCACAGAAGTGTCATAAGCATGATAGAAAAAATTCGTTCGGCTTGTAATGTCACGAATATGTCTTTTTTTAGTGCGAGCCAGCCGCCCACACCGCAAATCTCGCGTTGAGCCGTCCTGGTTCGTATTTGACCCGCCTCCACGACATCGCCTAGTCAGCAAGCCGCCGGCCACCTCCACGACCTCGTTGATCCGCCGACAGACTTCGAGCCGCTTCCACCATGAACCACCGTTGCGTCCGTACTTCGCTGTTACCACGACCGCGGCCTCGCCTCCTGCAAGCCGCCCGCGTGCGCTGACTCCTCGCCGCCATGGCTTGCCGCATTGCCGGCCCCGCGTCTACCTCAAGCCGCGGCCTTGCCTCCTCCGACCCGTTGTCGCGTTCGTCTCCTCCGAGCCGTCATCGTGTTCGTCTCCTCTGAGCTTCTGTCGCACCTCGCCTCCTCGAGTTGCCTCGTGTAACTTCGCCATCGTGGGCTTTTCCTCTGCTGTCGCCGCCACCGGTGCCTCGCCCTACGCTCGACCCGACCATGCAGCCACACGCGCCACCAGCTGCCTCCAAATCTGAGGATAGAAGAAGGGGTCGTGTTCGCCCGCATCGGACGGGGGGACTTGGAGTACTATTCCATTTGGTGCGGCTGGCAGCGTAGATGCCAAAGATGCCGGAAGCGGAAGTAGGAGATGCCAGCCAGCCAGCTCCGTCCAAATGCTTGGGGGTTGCTCGATGCCAATGTCGCGTCCCCTAAACTTAGGACAACGCTAACGCCCACACGTGTGGTGGGAGTCAAATCCACCCACATGCCCTATAACATACAGACTAGGCCATGTCACCGCATGCATGCATGTAAAAATCTTTTTGGAATTTTATTTTTTAAAATGTTTTATCTCTTAAATGAAAAATCCGATTGAAGATCCGTTTTCACCATTAAATCCCTCACGACGAGATCTTCAAAACTAGATCTCATATCAATATATTTCGATGAATTTTTTTTTGGTTAAAAGTTGCCATGTCTATTGCACATGAATTGCCATGATGTTTACACTAAAGTTGCCATGTTATGTTTCAGCTATTTTCTTCTATATTAAAAAGTAAATTTTGACATATTATAAAATGGATAATTAATAAACTAGACTTGTCATGCATCATAAACTAAAATTGCCATGATACATGCACTTAAAATTGCCATGGTTCATGCAAAAAAATATTTTCATGGTCAAAGTACTGGAATTGCCATCATCAAAAACTAAAATTGCCATGATTCACAAACTAAAATTGCCACATGGAAACTTTAGTTTAAGCATCATGGCAACTACACTGTAAACATCATGGCAACTACATTGTAAACATCATGGCAACTTTTGGGCAAAAAAAAAATCGTCGAAACATATCAACATGGGGTCTAGTTATGAAGATCTCATTGAGACGGATTTAATGGTGAAAACAGATTTTTAATTTGTTTTTTTAATTAGGAGATAAAACATTTTTAAGCCAAAAATCAAAAAGATTTCTGCTGATGTCAGATGTTCATACGTGGCAAAATGAGTGGTGATGAAGGCGTGTGGGCGATGTGCAAACGCCCACACGTGTGGGCGTTAGTTTTTCCGTAAACTTAAGAGTGATGTTATAATGGAGCCTCATGTGTTGAAGAAAGTTAATCATGAATAAGAAAGGAGCAACTTCAATGCAGTCGCTATAGCTGATATTGATCGCGCCATGAATAAATATGCTGGTAACTTGCTACATGCACCAGAAGGTGTAAGATTCGGAGTTGCACAACTGGAGGCAGAACACACCATCTTGAGGACTCTGTTGGCGAGTTGAAGTTAATGGTTGGTAACTACAACTACATCACTGATGGAAAACTGAGGCAA
Source organism: Triticum dicoccoides (assembly GCF_002162155.2). NCBI lineage: Eukaryota > Viridiplantae > Streptophyta > Magnoliopsida > Poales > Poaceae > Triticum > Triticum dicoccoides. Next base: position 403,295,085 of record NC_041393.1, read on the forward strand.
TTTGAGAACACATTGTGAGAGGTCAACAGGAGACTAGAAAAGAAAAGTGATGCTATGTTATCTGATGGACCCGCAAGTAGTCACTTGTGGTACACTGCATGCCACACCTAAATTTGTCTCGCGTCAGGCAGCATGGTTCAAGCCGACTTCCACATTCGCAAGAACAAGGTCATAAAGTGCAGAATACGCAAGGAAATCCAGCGCCAGCGTCCGCATCACACTGGGTCATTGAAAAATGCATGCTCTGCCCGCCATCCTCGCAGCCCGGTGTATATCAAATATGTCGGGTCACCCGACAGACGCCATGTAAAATTCGCTACCCTAAAAAAGGCAAAAGGTGTGGTCAGTTCAAACTTTATCAGAATACACACGCCAATTATTGTGAGTATCTCCAACTCGCCCGTGGTTGACTTCAAGCACACTACAGTCATCATGAACCCCGCGGCTGATAATTTCCAATAAAACATATCAGGTGAAATTCATCCAGTCAAGTTTTTATTGATACATTTTTATTCTTTTGATAACAATTACTCTCGCCTGCGATATCTTTTATGCAGAACAATTCTTCAATACAAAAGAGACCATCAATCTACGGGTACAGAGCTCCCGTTTGCATCATCTGGTGATCGACTTCAACACTACCAATGGGCAGGTGTGCGAGACGCGGTATTTGTGGTCCAGTGTACAACAGCACAAGGAGGCCATGCTGGCATATGTTCGCCTCGTGCCTCGCAACATACTACCGTCCAACCTATCATCTTGGCGGTCCACTCTATATTAACAAACCGGAGGCCGACATATATCACACTGTTCGGCAAGACATGCTGCTCATCATCCAGTGGTCCGGTCCACAATGATACATCGGAGGCCGTAATAGCATCTGCACCTGGCATTGCCTAGTGGACATACACATGGCCTGTCACCCTCGCGGCTCGATCAGTGCCGGCCATAAACATGGGGAGCCAGAGAAATCAACCCAGGAAGAACCAGGCGACCCGGCGATTTAAACATCAGCAGCAGAGGTTAAAAATCAAAGAAACCCCACGAAGAGCTTAACGATATCATGGGATAATCCAACTCATTACGAGGAGTTCAGTGGTTGTGCCCGCAAAAAGGTCCTGGAGAAGCCAGGAGATTCGGACTAAGTGAGAATCGCAAGGAATGGGAGGACATATGATGAGCATCGCAAAATTCATCAACTCGCAATATTTCCTCCGGTTTCAATAAATTCCACTTTCCAGTTGTCAACTATATGCTCGTTTATTTAATAGCCAAAGTATGAAGAATCTCAAGCTAATTCATCGACTCATCTTAAAGACTCGGGGCTACACAGACATGACTCGGCAGAATTGGTCGTTGTCACAAATTCCAGAACCCTGATCATTAAAGGGAAGACAACCCGGTCCCGGAGGCTGCTGCCATTATCAGTGAAAAAATAAAGGTTGCCAAAAAGGACTTGCTCCCACGATGTGCAGTTCAAACATGGGTATCCTGCTGCATTGGCGAAGAACTAAAGGGTTCCAAAGAGAACTAGCTCCCATGATGCGCAGTTCAAACATAGGCCTCCTGCCTTATTGGCGAAAAGTAAGGTTACCAAAGAAGACCAATCGCCATGATGCATAGTCTAAACATGGGTATACTGTTCAATTGGTCACTTGGGGGCTTCCAAGTCACCGAGTTTATCTTTCTCACCCTCTTGACCCGGCAAAAGTGCCACATATTATTGGTTAAATCTGCCTTTCTGCCTGATGTGACTCCAAAAAGGTGCCCCCCCCCCGTACTCTTGGCAGTCAATCTTTATGACACTGAACTTGTCAAAGTTAAAACGACGGCTTGAGTCAGGTGAGATCCGACTTACAGAAAGCGAGGATAAACCAAGGCTGTCATGCCAGCTTCACTGAAGCAGGACTCGAGCCTTGAAAGTCAGTCTTTTTATACTATGTTATCATACACATACATCATCATACATTGCATCATCATTGCATCATATATGCTTGGATATATTTGCTTTATGTTGCAAGAGCCAGTCTTCAAACCGGGTTATATTATTCAAATCTTCAATAACCAACATGGCTGGATTTTCATTATGGTTATGATAACTAGTATTGGATGATTGAGTTTTTCATAGCCGCTTCAAAGAAACGACTATTATTCCCTCATCCAAAAATACCAGATTACAACAAACAACATGGTTCAACATTGATATGCAAGGCATTCAGCAACATCATCTAGACGGTGGATATGACTTTATCCTACAATGGAAGAAAAAGTCCCGAGTCGCCGCAGGCACACGACCCGTCACTTGGGGGCTACATTATTCAAATCAAGATTATATCAAATATGCAAGTCCCATGTCACTGCAAGCATGCACCACGACACTTGGGGGCTAATGCATGGTCATTTTAACTTATCTCGTTGAACACCCGACCCATCACATAGTGGCGAGCCGGCCCTTAGGGGGCTACCAATTGCTCCTGTCAAAAACTCAAAGTAAACAAGCCTTAATCCACTATATCAAAGGTGACAAGAAGTACATGTAAGTCCTAGGTCGCTGCAGGCAAGACAACCCGGCGCTTGGGGGCTACAGCATTCAGTTCTTTACCAAAGTCATAAGGTCCAAATTGGAAGACCCGACCCATCACATACTGATGACCCGGCCCTTGGGGGCTACACATTACTCCTCAAGTCTACATAATCAGATCTACAAAGTCCTTGTTCATTATTGCATAATGACCCGGCCCTTGGGGGCTACACCAGCTGAAATATTGTGAGCATAAGACAATTACAAGTCCCAGGTTGCGGCAGGCAAGACAACCAGATACTTGTGGGTTATACATGTGAAGTACAAAACATTCAGTTTATGATTGGAGGCTCGTCTGGACAAACTGGTTCTCTCCACAAAGACACAACATTTATATTTAAGCAATTCTTAATCCTACTAGGACTCTACATGTATGCCGCCCCTTCAACTTATATAAGGAGGAGCAGGGTACCCCAAGAGGAAGAAGAAAAGAGAGACAGGTCACAGGTCTTAGACAGACAAGTCTCGAGACAGATGTTTTGATAGGTCTTGAGATAGATGTTTTGATAGCTCTTGAGATAGAGGCGGCAAAATAGCGCCCTTGTAATTGATACTCAAGAAATACAATCAAGCAGGATGTAGGCTTTTACCTACACCTTGAGGGGCCAAACCTGGGTCAAATCTCGCATCTCTTGATTTCGATCAACCCCATTCAAGCTACTACCTAGTTATGATGGCCTCATGACTAAGTCCTCACACTAGGACATCTGCCTTGACAAAACCACGACAATAGGTGAACCTGAGATATAATGCTTAATTATGTCCATTAACCACTCTTGGATTAGTGCCCTCGGCATTGTTGATCTTGATAGCTTCGGAGAGATAAACCTCTTCGATGATATAGGTTCCTTCGCATTTGGAGAGAAGATATCCTGCAATATAACTAAAATGAGAATTGTACAATAGAACATGCTCACCCACTTTGAATTCCCTTTTCGAATTCTTTTATCATGCCATCTTTTAACGTTTTCTTTAAACAACTTGGAATTTTCATAAGCTTGGGTTCTCCACTCATACAGGGAACTAATATCAAATTACCTATTTTCACTGGCAAGTTTAAACCCATAATTGAGTTTCTTAATTGGCCAATATGCTTTATGTTCTAATTCTAGAGGTCAATGAAATGATTTTCCATAAACCATTTTATACAGAGACATACTGTTGTAGGGTAGAACCCTAAGATGGATCTTTTCACACTTGGAGGGGGAAAAGGATGAACACCAAGCAACAAAAAGAGGAAATCACTCCAACAATACCCAGTTACACATCCACTAGAATAGCAACACAAGATCCACAAGTTCACAAACACAATCAAAGGAAAGATACAATGGATAAGTTCTTACCACTCCTAGGAGATGAGGCCTTGATGATGGTAGTCTTCTCCAAGATGGAGGTCTTGATATCCACAAGTGGATCTCCTCCAAAGAGGCCCTGATCTCCAATGGAAGTGGTAGAAGGAGCAAAGCTCTCAAATTCTCTTCTATGTCTTTGCTAACCCTAAACATGGTCCTAGGTACAACTTATATAGCTTTGGGGTCGAAGGAGATGGAGAGGAGGGCGAAGTGGCAATCTCAGCCAGACATGCTGGGAGGCCCGTGCGCACGGGGTAAGTTGGGCCCGTGCGCATGGGGGTCACGTGCGCATGGGGGTCACGTGCGCACGGGATGCTACAGCTGTAGCTCCCTGTGTAGTCCGTGGGCACGGGGTCTCGGGGGCCCGTGCACACAGGGTCGCCTCGGATTTCCTGTCTAGCTGTTGTTCGGCTTGTTCTTCATCCTTGGTGACTTGGGTCACTTCTCCTTGGACTTGGGGATGTTTCTCAGCTGCTTGGAAGGGTTCCTCTTTGTACCTAATGATGCATAGAGTATTTTGGTGAGGTAGCAACCAAGTTCTACTTGTATCCATATGCATGTCAACTAGGAAGGAGTTCAACTCGGTTTCCATTGCACGTGCTCTAGCTCTTGTCATGGGTCCACGTGGGGCTTGATGTGTTGGTGTAGAGTCCATGGGGATGATGGAAGGATGCTCCGGATCATCTCCCCCCCCCCCCTTGGGAGGGATCCGCCACGGATCGTGATCTTCATCACCATGGTACTTGGCCAAGTCTTTGACGTTGAAGATGTCACTTACATTGTACTTGTCGCATGGTATGTCAATCTTGCAAGCATTGTCATTGTAGCGTGCTAGCACCTTGAAGGGTCTGTTGGCTCTAGGTAGTAGCTTTGACTTGCGCTCGTTGGAGAAATGGCCCTTGCGACGGTGAAGCCATAATGTACTTGATCACATAAGGAAAAGATCTTTAATATGTTCAAAGCCAATCACATTTAACTCAAGTGTAGTAACAAGCGTACACATGTGGGAATGAGCATCCGCGACAATGTTGTCTTTGCCTTTAATGTACTTGATCACATAAGGAAAAGACTCAATAAATTCACTCCATTTAGCATGTCGTTTATTCAACTTGGTTTGACCTTTTAGGTACTTAAGTGTCTCATGATCGGTATGTATGACAAATTCATGTGGGCGAAGATAATGCTCCCAAGCATGCAAAACTCGCACTAAAGCATACAATTCTTTGTCATATATAGGATAGTTAAGTTGAGCACCGGAAAGTTTTTCGCTAAAGTATGCAACGGCTCGCTTTTGTTGCATCAAAACTCCACCAAATCCATGACCGCTAGCATCACAATGAACCTCAAAAGTTTTGGTGAAATCGGGTAATGCATGAATTGGGGCATGTGTAAGCAAAGATTTTAGCTCATCAAATGCGGTAGATTGAGATGGTCCCCAAACAAAAGGTGCATTTTTCTTACTCAAAGAATGCAACGGTGCGGCAATAGTTCTAAAGTCTTTCACAAAGCGACGATAAAATCCCGCTAGACCAAGAAAACTACGCACTTGTTGCAAATTAGTGGGTTGGGGCCAAGTTTTAATAGCTTCAATTTTTGAATCGTCTACATGAACTCCCTTGGAAGACACAACAAAGCCCAAGAAAACGATCTTGCCACACCAAAAGTGCATTTATCCATATTAGCATAGAGACATTCTTTTCAAAGCTTTTGCAAAATGGTCCTAATATGATTCACATGCTCTTTGAGGGATTTGCTAAACACAAGAATGTCGTCAAAGTAAATGACAACAAACACATCAATGTAAGGACGAAGAACATAATGCATAAGATGCATGAAAGTACCGGGTGCTTCCGATAGACCCATATGCATGACTAACCACTTATACAAACCAAACTTTGTTTTGAAAGCGGTCTTTCGTTCATCACCCTCTTGTATGCGGATTTGATAGTAACCACTATTAAGATCAATTTTTGAGAAAATAGTGGCACCGCTAAGTTCATCTAGCATATCATCAAGGCGTGGGATGGGATGCCTATAGTGAACGGTGATAGAATTGGTAGGTCTACAATCGGAACACATGCGAAAGCTACCGTCTCGTTTTGGCACAAGAATGACCGATACGGCACAAGGACTCAAACTTTCACGCACATGTCCATGATCTATGAGATGTTGGACTTGCCTTTGTATTTCTTTTGTTTCTTCGGGGTTGATGCGGTATGGAGCCTTGTTAGGAAGAGGTGCACCAGGGATGAGGTCCATCCGATGTTCGATGCCACATAGAAGAGGGAGACCGGGAGGTAGCTCATCAGGAAAGACATCCGCGAATTCCTGCAACAAGTTAGACAACATTAGAGGAAGAGGATTAGGAGTGTTAGTCTTTGCCACCTCATCTTTGCACACTAGGACGTAGTGGATGACACTCAAGGGGTTCTCACACACTTCTCTTATCTCTCCTTTTGTGGCGAAGAGGATTAGGTTTTTCTCTCGTGGCGAAGAGTCGCTCAATTTTGGCTTGTGGCACTTACTCTCTTTTTGGTGGTTCACTTTCTCACTAGTCTCTCCATGATGGGTGGATGCTTTCTTGTCAGCGATCACTTGGCTTGGAGACATAGGTCGTAGCATGAACTTCGTGCCCTTCATTTTGAAGCTATAGTGGTTTCTTCTCCCATTGTTGATGACATCGCGGTCGAATTGCCAAGGTCTCCCCAAGAGAAGATGGCACACGGACATAGGAACCACGTCACACTCAATGGTGTCCTTGTAGGCGCCGATCTTGAAAGAAGCGTGCATGGTGTGCTCCACTTGAATCGTGCCGGAGTTGCTTAGCCATTGAACCTTGTAGGGGCGAGGGTGTTTATTCGTGACCAATTGCAGCTTGTGACATAGCTCTTCACTTGCCAAGTTATGGCAACTCCCTCTGTGGATGATGACTTTGACGGAGCGCCCATTGATGCCGGCCTTGGTGTGGAAGATGTGACACCGTTGGTCTTTGTCTTGATGGTTTTGGAGCGTCAAGACCTTGGAGACCACGAGAGCGGGTCTTGAGTCATTGGCGCAATAGACTTGAGCATTCTCGTCGTCGTTCACTTGACGGTACATGGCGACGTGCTCGATAGCTTCCATATCATCTTCATTCACGGAGTTGTACGTGCCATCATCATTGGCGATCATCGTTCGCTTGTTGATGCATTGGAAGGACTTGTGTGTTCTGCCACCACATGTGAAGCACTTGATAGATTTGTCTTCACGGGATCGTCCGGTGGTGCCAAAGAAGAAGTCTTGTTATTGTAGTTGCTTGCCGGAGGGCGAGTCGAGGAAGGTGTTGCTTTCTTGAAGCTTGACTTGTCCCTGGTACTTGATGGTGCTCTAGTCGAGGTATGAGGTGTCGAAGTCATAGTAGCAGTAGCTTGAGTGTATGAGCCATAGGTCTTGGATGAGTACTTGGTGTACTTGAAGTCTTCTTGTACTTGTCGTTCTGCCTTGGTCGCTTGGTGAACGAGCTCGAGAAGGTTGGAGTAAGGTTGGAAGTCAGTGATCTTCCGTATTGGGTGGTTGAGGTCGTTCAAGAAGTGTGCCATTGTTTGCTCATCATCTTCTTTGACATTGGCTCGTATCATGGCAATTTCCATTTCTTGATAGTATTCTTTCACCGTCTTCATGCCTTGTTTGAGGAGTTGCAACTTCTTGAAGAGATCTCGTGTGTAGTATGTTGACATGAAGCGGGATCGCATAATGTCCTTCATTTGTGTCCAAGATGTGATGGGTGGCTCACCTTGATCTTGCCGTCGCTCGATCACTTGTTCCCACCAAATGAGGACATAGTCTTGAAACTCTAGGGATGCCATGGTGGTCTTCTTTTCCTTGTCATAGTTGTGAAGACAAAATATCTTGTCAACTTTCAATGCCCATGATAGGTACTCCTCGGGGTCGTTGCTTCCGAAAAACTTGGGCATGGTGAACTTGAGCTTGCCATAGCAGAGTTCCTTGTCATAGTGACGGTGTTGATGTTGCTCTTGTCGGGGAAGAGGATCTTCACGTACTTGCTCCGCTTGGTGTTGTTCTTGGCAAGGAGGATTCCCATTGTCTTGTTGCTCTTGTCATACTTGGGGTTCTTGACGAGGAGCTTGAGGAACTTGTCGGTGTACTCTTGCTGGATAGTTCCTCTCTTGAATTTCTTCTTGGAGTGCTTCTTCTTGTTCTCGCGTTTGTCGGTTGCGGTCGGTGAAAGCGCAATTAGCCTCTTGGAGGGCACGTTGCGCCTCAAGTGCTTGAGCTTCACGCCGTTGTTGTTATAGATGGGCCGCCTCGGCGTCTTGCTCATCTTGGTGTTGGCGCGCCCGATCTACCTCTTTGTGGCAGTGGTGTTACCTTTCTTGTGCTTGAAGTTGCTCTTGAGGTCGATGCCATGAAGAGGATTGTGATTAGCTTGACGGTCTTGGCACGCGGCTCGTCGAAGAGTATTAGATGTCAGAGTACTTGAGCCGAAGATGCTGTCATCGGAGTGTCGACTCGAGTGGCTCCGCCTTGAGTAGGACGATGAGGTAGCAGAGCGGTTGACTAACAAGGCACGAATCTCACCCATTCTTGCATTGCTCTCTTGTTTTTGTTCGTCGAGCTTGTTGTCGAAGTAGTCTCTTGTACGTTGCTCGGAGAGGCGTAAGTCAGTGGCGAGATGGTCGATGCGGTCGCTCATTGCTTGTTGTTCTTGATGCAAAGCTCGTTGTGCACCAAAGAGGTGTTGCTTGGTGACATAGGAGGTCATGTCGTCGTCTTGCTCGATGAAGATTGGGTTGGTAGAAGAACTCGGCCTATCCATCATGTGAAAGTGGAGGTGAGTAGGAAAATGAGAGAACAAAACCAAAGTTACCTTTTCTGAAGATTGTGGATGTAACAAGTACGATCCCACGTGATGCTATAATAGGAGAATTGGTACCGGGTATTGTTTCTCACACCTACAAGTAAATGGCTTATGGCGGAGCTCGGTTAGGAAGTGGCACAAATAATTCAAGAAAATGTTAGTCAAGATGTTGATAAAGTTGAGAAGATTGACAAATGGCAAATAAGGCAAATAGATCAAACCCAAGGATAACACTAGGAACACACACACACGGAAGATAGACAGGATCCGCATAACTAAGGGGTGAGCTCTAAGATGTGGAACCATGGACAATGCTCTTGTTGTACGGATACAAGAGAGACGCTAGCTCGATTGCTCTAATGGGTTAGATACGCTAGTCCACCAACCAAATAGAGAAATGGGTCGTCTCACTATCCCAAGTATGCTTATGTATGTAGTGACCAAGATGAATTAACTATGATATGAGGCTCGATGCTATTGCTTATAAGCTCTTTGCTTCTCTTCTCTTTTGCTTAAAAGCTTTTCTTTCTCTTCTTATTCGTTTTGACTATGCCATAATGCTTGAAATGCGAGCCACAATGCGAGATAACAAGTAGTATTTGCACGGGAGAGACGTAACAGAAATGGTGCACTAAGGCATGGCCCCGCAATACTCAACAAGCTAGTATTGATGGGTAAGCTACGCAAAAGGGGCTCGAAGCTATCAAAGTAATGGAAAGGGTGGCACAAAGGCATGGTCGAGGTTACCGTCCTTGCTTACGGTTGGTATGAAGGTGATGTTGGTCGAAGCCGATGTGGATCCGAGTCGATGGTCGAGTGGCGGTGACGATGACGTCAAATCACGCCTAAGTAGCCGAAACACCTTAGGACGTGAGAGAAACCGCGATCCAAAACTCAAACAACCACGTGAAATAGTGCGGAAGAACACAAATGGTGGTGGTGAACCAAAACGAAGCAAATCAGGAAATGGCCGAAAGTCCCTGGATAGTCCGTGCGCACGGGGTAAGTGAGGCCCGTGTGCATGGGGTACCGATGGCCCGTGTGCACGGGGTCCTCTGCGAGCGGCCAAAATGCTCTGGATCCGTGGTAATTTCCAAATTTCAGGCCAAATTCGATGGATGCATGGGTGGGGAAGATGGTAGGGGGGTAGATCCACTTGCCAAACACCAAATTCGTGGATCAAATCAACCAAATATCACAAGATCAAACAAACTGCAAGAAAAATTTTGGGGCTAATTTTTGTTGGGATTTTCGAATTAGGACGAAAAATAACAAAATCAAGCTAGAAAGTGGAAGGTAGGGACTCCAAGATGTAAATCAACCTTGCTCATGATACCAATATGTTGTAGGGTAGAACCCTAAGATGGATCTTTTCACACTTGGAGGGGGGAAAGGATGAACACCAAGAAACACAAAGAGGAAATCACTCCAACAATACCCAATTACACATCCACTAGAATAGCAACACAAGATCCACAAGTTCACAAACACAATCAAAGGAAAGATACAATGGATAAGTTCTTCCCACTCCTAGGAGATGAGGTCTATGATGGTGGTCTTCTCCAAGATGGAGGTCTTGATATCCACAAGTGGATCTCCTCCAAAGAGGCCCTAATCTCCAATGGAGCTAGTAGAAGGAGCAAAGCTCCCAAATTCTCATCTATGTCTTTGCTAACCCTAAACATGGTCCAAGGCACGACTTATATAGCTTTGGGGTCGAAGGAGATGGAGAGGAGGGCGAAGGGGCAATCTTAGCCAGCCATCCTGGGAGGCCTGTGGGCACGGGGTAAGTTGCGCTCGTGCGCACGGGGTTCTACATTCGTAGCTCCCTGTGTAGTTTGTGGGCACGGGGTCTCAGGGGGCCGTTTGCATGGGGGCGCTTGGGACTTCCTGTCCAGCTGTTGTTCGGCTTGTTCTTCATCCATGGTGACTTGGGTCACTTCTCCTTGGACTTGGGGGTGTTCCTCAGCTGCTTGGAAGGGTTCCTCTTCGTACCTAATGATGCATAGAGTATTTCGGTGAGGTAGAAACCAAGTTCCACTTGTATCCATATGCATGTAAACTAGGAAGGAGTTCACCTCAGTTTCCATTGCACGTGCTCTAGCTCTTGTCATGGGTCCACGTGGGGCTTGATGTGTTGGTGTAGAGTCCATGGGGATGATGGAAGGATGCTCCGCATCACACATCCATAGGATTCTTATTAGCAATTCTATAAGCACATAGTGCATCATCAAGTTTCTTAGACCAATTATTTCTGGATCTATTAACGGTCTTTTCCAAGATTAATTTGATTTCCCTGTTACTCAATTCAACTTGACCACTAGATTGAGGATAATAAGGCGGTGCCATTCTATGATTAACGTCATATTTAGCAAGAAGCTTTCGAAAAGCACCAAGAATAAAATGTGAACCACCATTAGTCATTTAATATCTAGGGACTCCAAACCTCAGGAAAGTAACTTCTTTAAGCATCTCAATAGATATATTATGATTAGCACTTCTAGTTGGAATAGCTTCTACTCACTTAGTGACATAATCAACAACAACTGGAATATGCGTATATCCATTAGAGGAAGGAAAAGGTCCCATATAATCAAAGCCCCATACATCAAATGATCCAATAACAAGTGAATAATTCATAGGCATTTCCTGATGGGGGTCATCCCAAAAATTTGCTTGCATCTTTGAAAAAGTAGGCCAATAAATACCAGACTATTATACCTTATGTTTTCAGCAGAACTACCATGATGTTGTTTTTGTGCAGAAATAAGAGTTCTCAGAATTGGACGAAACTTTTTGGAGAATTATTTGGAATAAATAAAAAATACTTGAACCAAGATCCACTTGAGGGGGGCCCAATTGCCCACTAGGAACCAGGGCACGCCACCCCCTCTAGCATGCCCTCGTGGGTAGTGGGGCCACGAGGCTCCGCTGGCCCTAATTCCAACTTTATAAAATCCTATTTCTGGATAAAAAGTAGGGGAGGAAGTTTCATCGTGTTTTACGATACGAAGCTGCCGCCACCTCCTGTTCTTCATCGGCAGGCCAGATCTAGAGCCTGTTCGGGACTCCGGAGAGGGGGGTCTTTGGTCTTCGTCATCACCAACCATCCTCCATCACCAACTTCATGATGCTCACCGTAGGGAGTGAGTAATTCCTTCGTAGGCTTGCTGGACAGTGGTGGGTTGGATGAGATTCACCATGTAATCGAGTTAGTTTTGTTAGGGCTTGATTCCTAGTATCCACTATGTTCTAAGATTGATATTGCTATGACTTTGCTATGCTTAATGCTTGTCACTAGGGCCTGAGTGCCATGATTTCGGATCTGAACCGTTTATGTTTTCACCATTATATCCATGCTCTTGATCCGATCTTGCAAGTTATATGCACCTGTTACATGTTATGATCCGTAAACCCCAAGGTGCCAGTAATTGGGATACTTTCCAGTGATGACCATAGTTTGAGGAGTTCCACTATGTGTTAATGCTTTGTTCCGATTCTCTATTAAAAGGATGCCTTAATATCCCTTAGTTTCCTTATGGACCCCGCTGCCACGGGAGGGTAGGACAAAAGATGTCATGCAAGTTCTTTTCCATAAGCACGTATGACTATTTACGGAATACATACCTACATTATATTTATGAACTGGAGCTAGTTCTGTGTCGCCCTACGTTATGACTGATATATGATGAATATCCTCCAACATTATCACCGATCCAATGCCTACGAGTTTTCACATATTTTTCTTGCTAAGTTACTACTGCTATTGCTACTGTTACTGTTTTTACTGTTACCACTGCTATTGTTACTACTACTACTATCAAACTATCATAGTATTGTGCTACTGATCACTTTGCTGCAGATATTTAATCTCCAGGTGTGGTTGAATTGACAACTCAACTGCTAATACTTACAAATATTCTTTGGCTCCCCTTATGCCGAATCAATACATTTGGGTTGAATACTCTAGCCTCAAAAACTGTTGCGATCCCCTATACTTGTGTGTTATCAAGAATAATATGGAAATCAAATTCTTGTAGCAAAAGGATCCACCTGATCAACCTAGGTTTCGCATCTTTCTTTTCCATAATATATTTGATAGCAACATGATCGGTGTGAATAGTTGCTTTAGAATCAACAATATAAGACCTGAATTTATCACATGCAAACACAACTGCTATTTTTTCTCTCTGTACTAGCATAATTTCTTTGAGCATTGTCTTGAGTTTAACTAGCATAATGAATAACATTCAATTTATTATCAACCCTTTGTCCTAGAACAGCACCAACAACAGAGTCACTAGCATCACACATAATTTCAAAAGGTAGATCCCAATTAGGTGGTTAAACAATATATGTGTAGAAATTAAGGCTTTCTTAAGTATTTCAAAGGCTTCTACGCAATCATCATCAAAACAAATGGAACATATTTTTGCAAAAGATTAGTGAGACGCATAGAAATTTTAGAGAAATCTTCAATGAACCTTCTATAAAAACCAGCATGACCAAGGAAGCTTCTTATACCTTTTATATCTTTAGGACATAGCATTTTCTCATTTGCATCTACTTTAGATTTATCTACCTCAATGCCTCTTTTAGAAATTTTATGCCCGAGGACTATACCTTCATTCACCATAAAGTGACACTTCTCCCAATTCAAGACAAGATTAGTTTCTTCACATCTCTGCAAAACTCGATCAATGCTTAAGCAATCATCATCCCATGAATAGAAAAAAATCATCCATGAATACCTGAACAATCTTTTCACAAAAATAAGAGAATATAGCATTCGTAAATCTTTGAAAGGTAGCAGGTGCATTGGATAAACCAAAAGGCATATGTCTATAAGCATAAGTTCCAAAAGGAGAAGTAAAAGTAGTTTTCTCTTGGTCTTCTTTTGACACAGGTATTTGAGAGAAACCATAATATTCATCTAGGAAGCAGAAGTGTGGATGTTTACATAATCTTGATAACATTTGATCAATAAAAGGCAAGGGGTAAAGATCTTTTCTAGTAGCTTTTTTTAGTTTTCTGAAATCAATTACCATCCTATAGCCAGTTACAACCCTTTGTGGAATAAGTTCATTTTTATCATTAGGAACAACAGTAATGCCACCTTTCTTAGGAACACAATGAACAGGACATACCCATCTACTATCACCTATAGGATAAATTATACCTACTTCCAGAAGCTTTAATATCTTAGTTCTTACCAGATCCTTCATTTTAGGATTTAGGCGATGTTGATGATCAACGACTATTTTAGCATCAGACTCCATATTAATCTTGTGCTGACATAGAGTGGGACTAATGCCCTTAAGATCATAAAGAGTATATCCAATAGCAGCATGTTGCTTCCTAAGAGTTTTAAGTAATCCCTTTTCTTCATGCTCTGAAAGGTTAGCATTGATAATAACAGGATATATCTTCTTTTCATCAAGATAAACATATTTTGGGGTATCGGGTAATTGCTTTAATTCAAACATAGGATCACTCTTAGGTGGAAGAGGATCTCCAAGAGTTTCAATAGGTAAATTATTTTAAGGGTAGGTGCTTGCTTAAAGAATATTTCATCTATTTCATTTCTTCCATTCATATGCATATCATTTTCATGGTCTAGCAGATATTGTTCTAACGGGTCAGTAGGAGGTACGGAAATAGAAGCAAGACCAATAATTTCATATTTACTAGGCAATACTTTATCATGAGGTTGTCTACGAAATTTAGAGAAATTAAACTCATGAGATACATCACCGAAATTAACACTGACTGTTTCCCAATTGCAATCAATCTTAGCATTCACCGTATTTAGGAAAGGTCTACCAAATGTAATGGGACAAAAATCATCTTGTGGAGAACCAAGAATTAGAAAATCAGTAGGGTACTTGATCTTACCACACAAGACTTCACCATCTCTAACAATTCCAAGTGGTGAAATTGTATCTCTATTTGCAAGTTTAATAATGTCGTGGGAAAACACAGCCACCTATGAGTCCATCGGCCCCTTGTGGTTAGGCAAGGGGGGAAGGGCGCGTTGCACAAAGAGTGGAGAGCGTAGAGCAGCACGGCAGCGTTGACATGGGTAGTTTTTACCCAGGTTCGGGCCGTCGCGAGGCGTAAAACCCTACTCCTACTTTGGTGGATTGATGTGTGGATGGTGTGGAGACGCAACACTCTTCCCTGGCAAGGTTTCCTTGGGACGAGAGCAGCTACACGCGTATGAGTTTGCATAGGTCCGAATCCTTTCTAAGGTAGCCATGGCCCTCCTTTTATAGGTCAAGGGGTTACCACAATGGAAAAACAGTCATTATCCCATGATTACATAGCCATGATGCTATCATACCTAACTCTGTAGACAGGCCAGGATGCATTAAATGCACCACTTAGTGTCACGTCATGGAGTTGCCCGGCAACCGTTGCCGCGCCACTTTAGTTGTCTCTTGCCCTGTCTGCCTGACATGCCCCTGGACGGGTGTCATGCAGAGTGGATCTTCTCCTTGAGTGGCTGCCACGTGCCAGGAGGCAGCCACCTTGTCACTTGGGGGCTCGACACCACACTGATAAGTGACTTGAGTCACCGTGCGGTGGAGCGGTGGAATCTTGGTGGGGCGAGCCGCCCTCTGTATCCCCGGCAAGCTTGCCGGGGGTGTGTTGAGACTTGTCTTCTGGGTGGCCTCGACCTTGCCAGGCTCGCCTGCCCGGCAAGGGAGGTTTTTCCTTAGTGACGCCTTGCTCTCTTGGTAAGTCTTGGTCTTCTTGATCTGCCCTCTGATTTCTCAAAGAGCTATTTCTTCTGCTTGGCCTTGTCTTGGATGTTGCAACTTTGCTCTTGAGCCTGTGTACAATCTGGGCAACATACGCCAAGGTTTGTTGCACCGAAAGGAGCCTCGGGTCCTAGCCTGAATGTGTTTCTAAGCATTGTCAGGGTAGGCCTTGTCTAGTACACAGGCGAGAGGGTTGTGGTAGCTCGTCCTTTGAGATATTCTTTGCTTCTTCATTAAGCTATGCTTGAGTTAGTTTTCGGTTTTCCCGCGCGTCGTGCAAGACGTTGTGGGGGAGTTAATGAGCCACGATTCATGGGCTATCCATGTCCCAGTTCATGGGGCGGTAACCACCATTCCACTAGTTTTCCCGCCCCCGGTGCTTCCGCCACGTGTGTTACATGCATCACGCGGTGTTGGTGGCAGATGCGGAGGGCGCGGGAATGAGTGCCATGGCAGAAAACCAGGCGTCGCGGATTGGTGCAGGGGGGCGGCTTTGATTCCTCGAGCCGTTGATGGCGTGGGGGAGCCGGACTAGAGGAGTGTGGCGGTTACCTCCAGGGTAAAGAGCCATCCCCTGCCCTGTTCACCTATAAAAGGGCACATGGATAGGGCTCTAGCCTTCACACCTCATTCTCCCCTTTCCTCTAGCACTCCTTCTTCATCCTGGCAAGAGGGCGAGGGCGCGGCGGCCCTCCGGTGGTGGCGACAAGGGCTTCTACTCGACAACATCTCCTGCCACATGTTGGGGACGCTGGGGCAGAGCCCGCCACGAGAGGAGGCAGAAGGGGGCATGGCCGTTGCCATCATGGTGCTCGAGGTCGAGTAGGACGGGCGGGTGCATTGATTGCCTCTTTGTGGGTCGCCCAGCCCCCAATTGAAGGCCACATCAGGGACCAGCCATTGGAGTTCATCATCAGGCTGCACAAACCACCGAGTGGTCACCTCCGCCTCTCCACTCCATTTGCAAGGGTGATGGAGCTTGAACAGCCACGCGCGCTGAAGCTGCATATGAGGGGTTGCTGCAATGGCAGCATACGGGTGGATGTGGATTTTCCCTCCCCTCATGTTATACTCTTAGGGCGTGGCTGGAAAACTTTTGCTCGCGCCCACTGCTTGGTAGAGGGCACGTCCTCCATTTCAAACTAATGGAGGCTGATCTGCTCTCCATCAAGGTCTTCGGGTGCTCGGGAGCTCGCTTAGGGTGCTGCGCGAAGAGCTCGGCCAACGATGAAAGCTCCTCCTCGAGCGACAGCGACGAGGAGGATAGTGACGGCGATGACGATGGTGCCAGCCGGGAGGGCGACGACTCTGACTCCGGCTGATCTTCCGGTCACACCGTCACCATCAGCAGGGGGTAGGTGGCACTATCATTTGCACCTATTATTCCTTCCTGTCAAGGAGATTTACCGGGGGCTTGGGTGTAGATGGCGCCGCCTCCTCCTCCAGTTATCTTCCAGCTGGACCCCGGCATGCTTCCTCGTGGGTTCCGGCTTCATTCGCCCCGCCACATCCTGCTGGCCCTAGTGGCAGTGGCCAGGGGGATCCCTCCGCTAGTCTCTTCACCATCACCTTCGTCCGCGCCCTCCCGGTCTTGTCAGGCTGCTCCCAGCAGGGCCTGACAGGGTCAGGCTGGGCTTCTGCCCAGGCACCCCTTTCCCCTATTCACCTCCCATGGTAGTTCCTAGGAGGAGAGGGACAAGAAAGGGATTATGGGGCAGTTATCTTTTTTTAGTTTAAAATCTGTAGGCATCTGCCGAACTTTAGTCTAAATAATGTAAACTTCTTTACCCATGTTTGTGTTCTGTAAGATATGTACTTGCTTATCAGCATATTAATGAAAAATACAAGCCTTGCCGAGTACTTGTGCATGTATCATGTCCATGCAGAGGTGAGGTGCCTCTATACGTCCAAGTAAACGAGTCTCCCCCGGCAAGCCATCCTACCGGTGCCTTTAGTTTGTTGCCACCGGGCAAAGCCTGTCGGGCATAAAACTATAAAAGGACAAGCCCCTCGTTGAACCCTCTCCATCAAAGTCCACTGCAACCACCTTACCCAAAGCAACGTTCGGGACAAAGGATGGGAGCACTGATGACCCACAAGTATAGGGGAAATATCATAGTCCTTTCGAGAAGTAAGAGTGTCCAACCCAACAAGGAGTAGAAGGAAATGACAAGCGGTTTTCAGTAAGGTATTCTCTGCAAGCACTGAAATTGTAGGTAACACATAGTTTTGTGATAAGATAATTTGTAACGGGTAAAAAGCAATGAAAGTAAATAAGGTGCAGCAAGGTGGCCCAATCCTTTTTGTAGCAAAGGACAAGCCTGGACAATTTCTTATAATGAGAAAAGCGCTCCCGAGGATACATGGGAATTATGGTCAAGCTAGTTTTCATCACGCTCATATGATTCGCGTTTGGTACTTTGATAATTTGATATGTAGGTGGATCGGTGCTTGGGTACTGCCCTTTCTTGGAAAAGCATCCCAATTATGATTAACCCCTATTGCAAGCATCCGCAACTACAAAAGAAGTATTAAGGTAAACCTAACCATAGCATGAAACTAGTGGATCCAAATTAGCCCCTTATGAAGCAACGCATAAACTAGGGTTTAAGCTTCTGTCACTCTAGCAACCCATCATCTACTTATTACTTCCCAATGCCTTCCTCTAGGCCCAAATAATGGTGAAGTGTCATGTAGTGGACATTCACATAACACCACTAGAGGAGAGACAACATACATCTCATCAAAATATCGAACGAATACCAAATTCACATGACTACTAATAGCAAGACTTCACCCATGTCCTTAGGAACAAATGTAACTACTCACAAAGCATATTCATGTTCATGATCAGAGGAGTATTAATATGCATTAATGATCTGAACATATGATATTCCACCAAGTAAACCAATTAGCATCAACTACAAGGAGTAATCAACACTACTAGCAACCCACAAGTACCAATTTGTGGTTTTGATACAAGATTGGATACAAGAGATGAACTAGGGGTTTGAGAGGAGATGGTGCTGGTGAAGATGTTGATGGAGATTGACCCCATCCCGATGAGAGGATCGTTGGTGATGACAATGGTGATGATTTTCCCCTCCCGGAGGGAAGTTTCCCCAGCAGAACAGCTCCGCCAGAGCCCTAGATTGTTTCCGCCAAGGTTCCGCCTTGTGGCGGCGGAGTTTCATCCCGTAAGCTTGCTTATGATTTTTTCCAGGGTAAGAGACTTCATATAGCAGAAGATGGGAACCGGAGGGCCACCAGGGGGCCCACGAGACAGGGGGCGCGCCCAGTAGGGGGGCGCCCCCCACCCTCGTGGCCAGGGTGCGGGCCCCCTCTGGTACTTTCTTTGCTCAATAATTCTTATTAATTCCAAAAATGACTTTCCTGGAGTTTCAGGACTTTTGGAGCTGTGCAGAATAGGTTTCCAATATTTGCTCCTTTTCCAGCCAGAATCCCAGTTGTCGGCATTCTCCCTCTTCATGATAAACCTTGTAAAATAAGAGAGAGTAGCCATAAATATTGTAACATAATGTGTAATAACAGCCCATAATGCAATAAATAGTGATATGAAAGCATGATGCAAAATGGACGTATCAACTCCCCCAAGCTTAGACCTCGCTTGTCCTCAAGCGGAAGCCGATATCAAAAAATATGTCCACATGTTTAGAGATAGAGGTGTCGATAAAAATAAAATACAGACATGAGGTTATTTTGTCACATGAATATATATATATATATATTGTCATATAAAAATAAAATATGTCCACATGATCATTCTTATAACAGCAACATATATATTTTTTGTCATATGAATTCTTATGCTCAAGTAACAATCTATTCACAATGTCAAGTATGGATCATAAACTTCATTGAGAACTAGCAAACTATAATCTCAGTCATTGAAGCAATTGCAATTTGTCATAACATCAGAAAGAGTCAAGAATAGAGCTTTTCAGCAAGTCCACATACTCAACTATCATATAGTTTTCTACAATTGCTAACACTTACGCAATACTTATGGTTATGGAGTTTTAATCGGACACTAAGAAAGATAGGGGCTTATAGTGTTGCCTCCCTACGTATTCACCTTTGGGTGATGTTAACGATAATAGTTCATGCTAACTTACATC
The DNA here is from genome assembly GCF_002162155.2 of Triticum dicoccoides. NCBI lineage: Eukaryota > Viridiplantae > Streptophyta > Magnoliopsida > Poales > Poaceae > Triticum > Triticum dicoccoides. The sequence goes on from NC_041393.1 coordinate 403,314,779, forward strand.
CAATTGGATATATATGTCAGGATCTTTCCAACACGAGGTGCTTGCCAAAGGATAAAATGAAAAAAAGGGAAAGGTGAAAATCACCTTGACTCTTGCATAAAGTAAAGAACATAAAGTAAAAGATAGGCCCTTCGCAAAGGAAAGCAGAGGTTGTCAGGTGCTTTTAGGGTTGGATGCACAAAATCTTAATGCAAAAGAACGTCACTTTATATTGCCACTTGAGATATGAACCTTTATTATGCAGTCCATCGCTTTTATTACTTCCATATCACACGATCGTATAAAGCTTATTTTCTTCGCACTAATAAGTCATACATATTTAGAGAGCAATTTTTATTGCTTGCAACATGACAACTTACTTGAAGGATCTTACTCAATCCATAGGTAGGTATGGTGGACTCTCATGGCAAAGCTGGGTTTAAGGATATTTGGAAGCACAAGTAGTATCTCTACTTGGTGCAAGGAATTTGGCTAGCATGAGGGGGAAAGGCAAGCTCAACATGTTGGACGATCCATGATAATATAATTTAACTGAGATGTGAGAAAACATAACCCATTACGTTGTCTTCCTTGTCCAACATCAACTCTTTAGCATGTCATACTTAATGAGTGCTCACAATTATAAAAGATGTCCAAGATAGTATATTTATATGTGAGAACCTCTCTTTCTTTATTACTTCCTATTAATTGCAACAATGACCAAAGCTATGTTTGTCAACTCTCAACAACTTTTATGCTTCATACTCTTTATATGTGAAGTCATTACTATCCATAAGATCAATATGAACTCTTTTATTTCTTTTTATTCTTTCTATTTTTTCTAGATCATAGCAGGATAGCAAAGCCCTTGACTCAACACTAATCTTTATTATATAGCTCACGGACTCGATTACATAGAAGGATCAAGGCAAAACTCAAAACTAATTTATACCAAAACTTCAATCTACTAGATCAAGATATTACTAAAAGGATCGAACTAAGTAAAACGGTAAAGATAGGAGTGTGATGGTGATACGATACCGGGGCACCTCCCCCAAGCTTGGCAGTTGCCAAGGGAGTGCCCATACCCATGTGATTATGTCCTCGGAGGTGATGAAGGTGTTGTTGATGATGTAGGCTTCTTCCTCAATTTACGCTTGAGGATAGTATTTTGCTCCTTTAGATCATCGATCTCCTGCTCAAGGCTTAATATTCTTCTGCATAGTTCCTATTTGTTTTCCTACAAGAGATGAAAAGAGATAAACTCGATCTTTGGCTTCTTTGCTCTATCAGGGAGGCTTGACTTTTTAAACTCCACATGCATGTCCCCAGGTTGAGGTAACGGGACTTCATCCTCATCTGAGCTCGTCTCCTCCTTTCCCTTAGGCTCGTAGTCTTCCTCTTATTCAGTGGTCCAGCCAGAATGCTCCAAGACCCCGTAGACCTTAGGGTCTGCAAGGTAATCAGCCACATAGCTTTCTCCTTCCGAATCCTGAGATGACATATTGCTCTAATCTGCTACAGAGATAGCTCGAAACGAAAACAGGAGATTTTTGCGTGATACGGTGGTCAAAACCTTCGGGAGACTATATAATGAATTTTTACCGACCAAAATAAGTATCGTGCAAGAAAACGGAGTCCAGGAGGCACACGAGGTGCCCACGAGGCAGCGGGGCGCGCCCTGTAAGGGTGGGCGCGCCCTCCACCCTCGTGGAGGGCTCGTGTCCTTCCCAGATTACTTCTTGCTTTCCAAAATTCTTAAATATTCCAAAATGGAGAAAAATTGCCATTAGAATCATTTTGGAGTCGGTTTACTTACATTACCACATACCTATTCCTTTTCGGAGTCTGAAACATTCTGGAAAGTGTCCCTTATGTATTCCTCCGGGGTTACGGTTTCAATAATATTAGTTTCAACATTTATAGGATTACCTGAGATATAGTGTTTGATTCTTTGACCGTTCACCAACTTTGGATTTGTGCCTTCGAAGTTGTTGATTTTTATGGCACCGGAACAATAGACCTCCTCGATAATGTAAGGACCTTCCCATTTAGAGAGAAGTTTTCCTGCAAAAAATCTTAAACGAGAGTTGAATAGCAACACATAATCACCTACGTTAAACTCACGCTTTTGTATCCTTTTGTCATGCCATCTTTTAACTTTTTCTTTGAACAACTTGGCATTCTCATATGCTTGGGTTCTCCATTCATCAAGTGAGCTAATGTCAAATAACCTCTTCTCATCGGCAAGTTTGAAGTCATAGTTGAGTTCTTTAATGGCCCAATATGCTTTATGTTTAAGTTAGAGAGGTAAGTGACATGCTTTTCCATAAACCATCTTATATGGAGACATACCCATAGGATTTTTATATGCAATTCTATAGGCCCATAATGCATCATCAGGTTTCCTGGACCAATTCTTTCTAGATCTATTAACAGTCTTTTGCAAAATTAATTTGAGCTCTCTATTACTCAATTCTACTTGACCACTAGACTGTGGGTGATAAGGGGATGCAATTCTATGATTAACATCATACTTAGCAAGCATTTTACGAAAAGCACCATGAATTAAATGTGAACCACCATCAGTCATGAGATATCTAGGGACTCCAAACCTCGGAAAAATAACTTCTTTAAGCATCTTAATAGAGGTGTTATGATCAGCACTACTAGTTGGAATAGCTTCTACCCACTTAGTAACGTAATCAACATCGACTAAAATATGTGTATATCCATTATAGGCAGCAAAAGGTCCCATATAATCAAAGACCCAAACATCAAATGGTTCAACAACAAGAGAATAATTCATAGGCATTTCTTGACGTCTACTAATATTACCAACTCTTTGACATTCATCACAAGACAAGACAAACTTACGGGCATCTTTGAAGAGAGTAGGCCAGGATTGCAATACCTTGTGTGCAGTTCTATCTCCAGCGTGGTGTCCTCCATATGGTTCGGAGTGACACTTGCGTAGGATCTGTTCATGTACATGCTCAGGTACACAACGTCTAATAACACCATCTACTCCTTTATAAAGGTGTGCGTCATCCCAGAAGTAATGTCTTAAATCATAAAATAACTTTTCTTTTCCTGGTATGTGAAACTAGGTGGTATAAATTTAGCAACAATGTAATTAGCATAATCATCATACCATGGAGCACTACGAGAAGCATTAATGACCGCTAATTGTTCATCAGGAAAGCTATCATCAATAGGTAGTGGGTCATCAAGAACATTCTCTAACCTAGACAAGTTGTCCGCAACGGGGTTCTCAGTTCCCTTTCTATCAATAATATGCAAATCAAATTCTTGGAGCAAGAGGACCCATCTAATAATTCTAGGTTTAGCATCTTTCTTTTCCATAAGATATTTAATAGCAGCATGATCAGTGTGAATAGTTACTTTAGAATCAACAATATAAGGTCTGAACTTATCACAAGCAAATACAACTGCTAAGAATTCTTTTTCAGTAGTAGCATAATTTCTCTGGGCAGTATCAAGAGTTTTACTAGCATACTGGATAACATTTAATTTCTTATCAACTCTTTTCCCTAGAACAGTACCTACAGCATAATCACTAGCATCACACATAATTTCAAAGGGTAAATTCCAATCAGGTGGCTGAACAATAGGTGCAGTGATCAAAGCTTTCTTAAGTATTTCAAATGCTTCTACACAATCATCATCAAAGACAAAAGGAATATATTTTTGCAATAAATTAGTCAGAGGCCTAGAGATTTTAGAAAAGTCCTTAATGAACCTCCTATAAAAACCAGCATGACCAAGGAAACTTCTTATACCTTTAATGTCCTTGGGAGATGGCATCTTTTCAATAGCATCAATTTTAGCTTTATCAACTTCAATACCTCTTTTAGAAATTTTATGCCCCAAAACAATGCCTTCATTAACCATAAAGTGACACTTTTCCCAATTCAAGATGAGACTAGTGTCTTTGCATCTCTGCAAAACTCAATCAAGGTTGCTCAAGCAATCATCAAAAGTGGATCCATAAAAGGACAAATCATCCATGAATACCTCACAAATCTTTTCACAGAAGTCAGAGAATATAGCCATCATGCATCTTCGAAAGGTAGCAGGTGCATTACATAAACCAAAAGGCATACGTCTATAAGCAAAAGTACCGAAAGGGCAAGTAAAAGTAGTTTTTGATTGATCTTCTGCTGACACAGGTATTTGAGAGAAACCAGAATAACCATCTAGAAAGCAGAAATGTGTATGTTTGGATAGTCTTTCTAGCATTTGATAAATAAAAGGTAAAGGATATTGATCTTTCTTAGTAGTTTTATTTAATTTACGGAAATCAATTACCATCCTATAACCTGTGATAATTCTTTGCAGAATCAATTCATCTTTATCATTAGGAACAACAGTAATATCTCCCTTCTTAGGGACGCAATGGACAGGACTTACCCAATCACTATCAGCGACGGGATAAATTATACCTGCCTCAAGGAGCTTTAGTATCTCCTTTCTTACCCCTTCTTTCATCTTAGGATTTAACCGTTGTTGATGATCTCTAACAGGTTTGGAGCCTTCGTCCAATTTAATTTTGTGTTGGCATAGAGTGGGACCAATGCCCTTAAGATCATCCAGAGTATATCCAATAGCAACACGGTGCTTCTTCAGAGTTTTCAATAATCTTTCCTCTTCCTACTCTGAAAGGTTAGCACTAATAATAACAGGATATATCTTCTTTTCATCAAGATGAGCATATTTAAGGTTATCAGGTAAAGGTTTGAGCTCAAACACGGGATCACCCTTGGGTGGAGGAGGATCCCCTAGGATTTCAGCAGGCAAGTTGTGTTTCAGAATAGGACCATGTTTTAGGAATAATTCATCTATTTCCCTTCTTTCATTCATTAACATATCATTGTCATGGTCTAGCAAGTATTGTTCTAATGGATCAGTAGGAGGCACGACAATAGAAGCAAGACCAATAATTTCATCCTTACTAGGAAATTCTTTATCATGGGGTTGTCTACAAAATTTAGCAAAATTAAACCCATGTTTCATATCCCCCAAGCCAATTGTAACAACATCCTTTTTGCAATCAATCCTAGCATTAGCAGTATTCAAGAAGGGTCTGCCAAATATAATGGGACAAAAGTCATCTTGTGGGGAACCAAGAACAAGAAAATCAGCAGGATATTTAACTTTCCGACACAAGACTTCAACGTCTCTAACAATCCCAAATGGTGTAATAGTATCTCTATTAACAAGCTTAATTGTAACATCAATATCTTCTAACTCAGCGGGTGTGATATCATGCATAATTTCTTCATATAAGGAAAAAGTTATTGCACTAGCACTAGCACCCATATCACATAAGCCATCATAACAATGATCTCCTATTTTAACAGAAATAACAGGCATGCCTACAACAGGTCTATGTAGCTTAGCATCTGGTCTAGCAATATTAGCAGCTTCATCACAGAAGTAAATAACATGCCCATCTATATTATCATCCAAGAGATCTTTAACCATAGCAATACTAGGTTCAACTTTAATTTGCTCAGGAGGTGTATATGTTCTAGTATTACTCTTACGAACCACAGTTGAAGCTTTAGCATCATTCTTTGTCCTAACAGGGAAAGGTGGTTTCTCAACATAAGTAGTAGGAATAATAGGATCATTATAAGTGATAGTCTTTTCTTCAACTGTAATAGGTGCAACTACTTTTACTTCAATGGGAGGATTATATTTAAACCACTTCTCCTTAGGGAGATCAACGTGAGTACCAAAAGATTCACAGAAAGAAGCTACTATCTCAGAGTCAAGTCCATATTTAGCGCAAAATCCACAAAAAGCATCGGTATCCATAAAAGATTTAACACAATCAAACTTAGGTGTCATACCTGACTCCTTACCATCGTCGGAACCCCAATCTTTAGAGTTGCATTAATTCTTTCCAATAAATCCCACTTGAATTCAGTAGTCTTCAGCATATAAGAACTAGCACTGGAAGTATCGAGCATGGAGCGATCATTGAGAGAAAGCCGGGCATAAATTTTTTGAATAATCATATCTCCTGAGAGCTCATGATTTGGGCATGAATATAACATTGACTTAAGCCTCCCCCAAGCTTGAGCGATGCTTTCTCCTTCGCGAGGCCAAAAATTATATATGTAATTACGATCACGATGAACAAAATGCATAGGATAGAACTTCTGGTGAAATTCCAACTTCAATCGTTTATAGTTCCAAGATCCCGTATCATCACATAGCCTATACCATGTCAATGCATATCCCTTCAAAGATAAAGGGAAGACCTTCCTCTTAACAACATCATCAGGTATACCTGCAAGCTTAAATAATCCACAAACTTCATCCACATAGATAAGGTGTAAATCGGGATGCAATGCTCCATCTCCTGCAAAAGGATTAGCTAGCAGTTTCTCTATCATACCCGAAGGAATCTCAAAGTAAACATTTTCAGTAGGTTCAGTAGGTTGAGGAGCACCTCTTTGTTGTACTGGTAGGGGCGAAGTTGCCCCGAACAAGCCCCTCAAAGGATTAGTTTCCATAGTAACAAGTGACAGAAAATTTCAGCACACTATATAAATGTTTCCTTACCAGGTTCCACTCACCAAAGGCGCTTCACTCCCCAGCAATGGCGCCAGAAAAGAGTCTTGATGACCCACAAGTATAGGGGATCTATCGTAATCCTTTCGATAAGTAAGAGTGTCAAACCCAGAGAGGAGCAGAAGGAAATGACAAGCAGTTTTCAGTAAGGTATTCTCTGCAAGCACTGAAATTGTAGGTAACAGATAGTTTTGTGATAAGATAATTTGTAATGGGTAACAAGCAATGAAAGTAAATAAGGTGCATCAAGGTGGCCCAATCCTTTTTGTAGCAAAGTACAAGCCTGGAAAATTTCTTATAATGAGAAAAGCGCTCCCGAGGACACATGGGAATTATCGTCAAGCTAGTTTTCATCACGCTCATATGATTCACGTTCGGTACTTTGATAATTTGATATGTGGGTGGATCGGTGCTTGGGTACTGCCCTTTCTTGGACAAGCATCCCACTTATGATTAACCCCTATTGCAAGCATCCGCAACTACAAAAGAATTATTAAGGTAAACCTAACCATAGCATGAAACTAGTGGATCCAAATCAGCCCCTTACGAAGCAATGCATAAACTAGGGTTTAAGCTTCTGTCACTCTAGCAACCCATCATCTACTTATTACTTCCCAATGCCTTCCTCTAGGCCCAAATAATGGTGAAGTGTCATGTAGTCGACGTTCACATAACACCACTAGAGGAGAGACAACATACATCTCATCAAAATATTGAACGAATACCAAATTCACATGACTACTAATAGCAAGACTTCACCCATGTCCTCAGGAACAAACGTAACTACTCACAAAGCATATTCATGTTCAGGATCAGAGGAGTATTAATATGCATTAAGGATCTGAACATATGATCTTCCACCAAGTAAACCAATTAGCATCAACTACAAGGAGTAATCAACACTACTAGCAACCCACAGGTACCAATTTGTGGTTTTGATACAAGATTGGATACAAGAGATGAACTAGGGTTTTGAGAGGAGATGGTGCTGGTAAAGATGTTGATGGTGATTGACCCCCTCCCGATGAGAGGATCGTTGGTGATGACGATGGTGATGATTTCCCCCTCCCGGAGGGAAGTTTCCCCAGCAGAACAGCTCCGCGGGAGCCCTAGATTGATTCCGCCAAGGTTCCGCCTCGTGGCGGCGGAGTTTCGTCCTGTAAGCTTGCCTATGATTTTTTTTCCAGGGTAAGAGACTTCATATAGTAGAAGATGGGCACCGAAGGGCCACCAGGGGGCCCATGAGACAGGGGGTGCGCCCAGTAGGGGGGGCGCGCTCCCCACCCTCGTGGCCAGGGTGTGGGCCCACTCTGGTACTTTCTTTGCTCAATAATTCTTATTAATTCCAAAAATGACTTTTTACTGGGTGCACTCCCCACCCTCGTGGCCAGGGTGTGGGGCCCCTCTGGTACTTTCTTTGCACAATAATTCTTATTAATTCCAAAAATGACTTTCATGGAGTTTCAGGACTTTTGGAGCTGTGTAGAATAGGTTTCTAATATTTGCTCCTTTTCCAGCCAGAATCCCAGCTGCCGGCATTCTCCCTCTTCATGATAAACCTTGTAAAATAAGAGAGAATAGCCATAAGTATTGTAACATAATGTGTAATAACAGCCCATAATGCAATAAATATCGATATAAAAGCATGATGCAAAATGGACGTATCAAGCACCTATGTTTCGAAGGTGACGATGTTTTCATATGTACAAGTTTTCACTTTACAGAACAGGTATGGATAAGAAAAAGGAACTTACCGATTTGGCTTGCCAGGGACCGCTATGTAGGCTTGTCTCCATTTCTTCTCTTCGAGATCAAGTCCACGGCAAGAACCCTGTAGCTTAGTGCAGATGAAAACAGAGCTATATGCGACCTTATCTACATGAACATGGTATGCTCATGATATGCTTATGCATGCATGCAATTTTCGCCCCCCCCCCCCCAGCGCTTCGTTTATTTATCTGGGGCTAAGGGTTTGCGCCTGGCTTTGTACAAAGGGTTACATGCAACTTCGGCAAGGCTTGTACAAAAGGGTGGCTGTCGGGCAGGACCCAACAACTGCGCCTTATGGGTAGAACTTACGGAGATGCTCAATGTTCCATGAGTTTTGCAATTGAATGCCATTTCCGGTCTCCAGAGGGACTGCGCCAGGTCTGGTGACTCGTACTACCCAGTATGGGCCTTCCCACTTTGGTGTCAACTTGTTTGCATCCTTAGCAGACTGAACATGCCTAAGGACAAGGTCGCCTTCCTCAAAACTCTGGGCATGAACCCTGCGGTTGTGATAGCGATGCAGGGCTTGCTGGTAGCGTGCAGCACGCCTAGCAGCCCAGAGACGGTTCTCCTCAAGTAGCACAGCATCGTCACGCCGATGTTGTTCATGCGCTACTTCATCATAGGCAAGCACTCGAGGTGATCCGAATATGAGTTCTGTGGGCATCACTGCTTCTTCCCCATAGACTAGGGAGAAGAGAGCCTGGACGGTAGCTCGATTTGGTGTCGTACGGAGGGACCAAAGAACCACCGTCAGCTCATCGATCCATCGCCTGCCACACTTCTGCAGCCTATCAAATGTTCTTCTCTTGAGTCCTCGTAGCACTTCAGCATTTGCCCTCTCAGCTTGTCAGTTGCTTCTGGGATGGGAAACAGTGGAAAATGAGACCTTGCTTCCTAGGGCATGAACGTGTCGCATGAAGGCGCGGCTTGTGAATTGGGTGTCATTATCAGTGATGGCTCTGGTGGGTACTCTGAAATGGCACACCAATCCTTTCGAGAACCTGATAGCTGACTGTGCGGTCACCTTCACGGGTGACGGAGTCCTGGACTAAGGGGTCCTCGGGCGTCCGGTCTATCCAATATGGGCCGGACTGATGGGATGAAAGATGAAGGAAGAAGGCCACCTCCCGTGTCCGGTTAGGACTCCTGTATCCATGAACGGCAAGATTAAGTGTCCGGATATACTGTTTCCTTTCTCTGTAAACCGACTCTGTACAACCCTAGGCCCCTCTGGTGTTTATATAAACCAGAGGGCTTAGACCGAAGACAGGATCATAACATTGATAGGCTAGATAATCTAGGGTTTAGCCATTACGATCTCGAGGTAGATCAAATCTTGTAACCCCTATACTCATCGAATACAATCAAGCAGGACGTAGGGTTTTACCTCCCTTAAGAGGGCCCGGACCTGGGTAAACAATGTTTCCCTTTGTCCATTGTTACCATTGATCCTCAGACATACAGCTTGGGCCCCCTACCCGAGATCTGCCTGTTTTGACATCAACGTTGGTGCTTTCATTGAGAGCTCCGTTGTGTGGTCAATGGAAGGATTGATGGCGCGCCTCTTCATCAACAATGATATCGTGTCCAAGGAGACTTTTCTTCCCAGATAGGTCTTTGTGTTCGGCAGCTTTGTGGTACGTGCTGACTCAACCGGCCGCCTCGAGCAGGTCGATAGCTACACCCCTGGTCACCAAATCAGGTTTGGGAACTTGAACTATGTCGCTGATATCCAAGGGGATCTAATCTTCGAGGGATTCGCGGCCCCAACTGCTGCTTCCCACCCTCATAAAGAGGGCCCTTCGGATCCGCTATCAGATCCTATCCAGGGGCGAATGCTCACACCTGCCTCGGCCTTAGATCCGGGCCAGATTGCATTTTCCAACGACGGGGGGATCGACCCCGCCGAACTCTGTCCTATCATAGAACTCTCAGCCAGAAACCCAGATGTGATCGTGCCATTGGTAACTCTAGAATTAGACGAGACTCTCCCAGTCATCAGAGAGCCAGCCTCGCCCTTGGAGGATAACTTTGAATCACTGAGGTTCGCACCCCCCGGACTCAATCAAGTGTTGGGCCCCGCTGATCGGCAGACGCCCATCCAGCTTTTGCTTTTAGATGAAGTGTTGGGCTTAATGCAATCCCTTGCCATTACAGAAGTGTCACCTCTGAACTACACCCAGCACAGGCTGGGGGTGAGGTCAGGGAATTTTTCACCCCACCCACCACCCACTTAATAGCCATTGTCGAGGATTTAACCGACATGCTAGGCTACACCTTCAAAGACATCGATGGCATGGACGATGATGCCGACGCCGAGCAAAGCCAAAACCTGCCTATTACAGGCTGTTGGACGGCCACTTCTACCTACTATGTATACATGCTGGACACTCCTGAAGAAAAGGACGATGACGGTGTTCAAGATCCAGGCATGGACAAGCCCATCGACGAGCCACCAAAGCGCCGGCGTCAGCGGTGCCCCTCACGATCGCGTCGGGCAAAGGATAGCACTACCGGCACCAGAGATAATGAAACCCCGGACAACACCGAAGACCACCCCGTCGAGCCCACGTCAAAACAAGACGAGAGGGAGGAGGGTCAGTATAGCCCAGAACACGCTGATCACGAGGACTAAGAGGACAGTAATTACTTACCTATCTTCGAAGAGGATATGAGCCTCGGTGACGAAGATTTCATCGTCCCAAAGGAACCCCTCGAACAAGAACGCTTCAAGCGACAACTCATCACCACTGCGCGGAGCCTGGAAAAGAAACAGCAGTAGCTTTAGGCTAAATAGGACATGCTCAACGATAGATGGACTAAGGTCCTAGCCGTCAAAGAGTACGGCCTTGAGCGACCAGTAAAGAGTTACCCTAAGCACAGGCTGCTGCCACAATTCGATGATGAAGCCCTCGAGCCAATTCAGTAGATGTACAACTATGCTGATCAGCCAGACCGACCACCACGTGGACGGGACAAAACGGCCTATCAGGCCGAACACCAGCCCGCACCACCTTGCCGTAGAGGTAAGGAGACTGCGGCGCCGGACTACACCTATGACTTACATTAGGACCTGGCCAATAAAGCCGGTCAGACCAGATCGATCTATGGATCCAGAGGACGTGCTCCAGTACGGGATGGCGACCACCAAACCTGGCGCGATCAACATCATCAAGTTCGAGGCCAGCACTAAACACAGATGTCATCTGAACTACGTTGCGATGTAGCCAGGTATAGAAGTGCCGCACACCCTATGTACTTTACCGATGAAGTAATGCAGCACCAATTTCCGGAAGGGTTTAAACCCGTAAACATCGAACAATATGATGGAACAACAGACCCTGCCGTCTGGATTGAGGATTTTCTTCTCCACATTCACATGGCTTGTGTAGATGACCTCCACGCCATCGAATACCTCCCCTTAAAGCGGAAGGGACCAGCACGACACTGGTTGAATAGCCTCCTAGAGAGCTCCATAGGGAGCTAGGAAGATTTAGAAGACGCTTTCCTGGACAACTTTCAGGGCACCTATGTCTGGCCTCCGGATGCCGACGACCTAAGTCACATGATCCAGCAACCCGGAGAGTCGGCCCACAAACTTTGGAATCGGTTCCTCATTAAAAAGAACCAAATCATGGACTGTCCAGACGCAGAAGCCTTAGCGGCCTTTAAACATAGCATCCGTGATGAATGGCTAGCCCGACACCTCGGGCAGGAAAAGCCGAAAACCATGGCAGCCCTCACAACACTTAAGACCCGCTTCTGCATAGGCAAAGATATCTGGCTAGCTCATAGAAGCAATAGTTACAGCAATCCCGGCATCTCTGAGGCTAGGGACGGCAATGTCAGGCCACACCACAACAAAAATAAACGCTGGAATAACAAGACGACACCGAAGACATGGCAGTTAATGCCGGATTCAGTGGTTCTAAATCCGGACAACGGAAGGAACCTTTCAAAGGCAACAGGGGCGATCCATCCAACATGGAAAAAATCCTCGAGAGGCCCTGTCAGATTCATGGTACCCCTGACAAGCCTGCTAACCACACCAATAAAAATTGCTGGGTTTTTAAACAGGCCGGTAAGTTAAATACCGAACACAAGGGGAAGGGACCTCCAAGCGAGGATGACGATGAGCCCCGTCAGCGAAACACCAGGGGTCAGAAGCAGTTTCCCCCCAAAGTAAAAACTGTAAACATGATCTACGTCACTCATATACCCAAAAGGGAGCGCAAGCGCGCATTAAGGGATGTCTACGCCATAGAGCCTGTCGCCCCAAAGTTCAATCCATGGTCAGCCTGTCTGATCACCATTGATCGCAGGGATCACCCAACTAGTATCCATCACGGGGCTCGGACGCCCTGGTACTTGATCCTACCAATGACGGATACCATCTCACTAGAGTCCTTGTGGACGACGGCAGCAGACATAACTTGATCTATCAAGATATTGTCTGCAAAATGGGCATCGACCCATCAAGAATCAAGCCAAGCAACATTACCTTTAAAGGAGTGATACCCAGCGTGGAGGCCCGTTGTACGGGCTCATTAACACTAGAAGTGGTATTCGGCTCTCCTGAAAACTTCCGCAGTGAAGAACTAATCTTTGATACCGTCCCTTTCTATAGTGGCTATCATGCACTGCTCAGACGAACCGATTTCGCCCGTTTCAATGTGGTCCCGCACTACGCTTATTTAAAGCTTAAAATGCCCGGACCGTGGGGCGCCATTACAGTGAATGGAAATAGGGAGCGCTCCCTCCACACCGAAGAGCACACCACGGCCCTGGCAGCCAAGGTATACGGCGGCCTCATCAAGCCGAACAATGCATCGGCCATTAAGACCAATGACATTGCCAAAAAGGTCCGGCCCGCACCTCCTGAAGATAGCTCGGCAGACCTAGACCCCAAATAGCAATTCTACCTCCGTCAACTGCCCCATAAGGCCGCGGTATATGTACCGCGCGCACATAACTATGCACTTTAAATACCTTGGGCAACACTGGAGGCACACCGCGGGACTGGTCCATAGTGCAGCTCGACCCTATTCGGACCTCACATACCTTTTTGCTTTCTTTTCTCTTTCATTGCAGGTTCTTTTGAAAACCTAAAAGTTGTATGGTTGCATGAGGGATCCCTCTTTGGTCCCTCTATATCTTCTTTACAGACAACCACCTTACCTCTCCTCTTTGGTCCCTCTATATCTTCTTTGGTCCCACTAGTAAGGAGAAATGGCGCAGACATGCGGCAGGGTACCATTGGGATCTTTAGACCATTACGTTAAGGCCCTATGTAAACCTTTCCCTTATACAAATTTTCTGGCATGTAACATGTCCTCAATATTCATGGCACTATTTTCCTGAACACGTCTCGATGTATCAATAAAGATATAAATGAAGAAAATGATCACCACTCTTTGTTTGGTATGCATGTTATATTATCATTTGTGTTCCCTCCTTACTTCTAATCGACATACATGCTTTAGCCCGGCCTTTGCGTCGGGGGCTGTCTTCGGTCCTTCACATTTCAAAAAGCTTGAACACCTATAGGGAACTCTTTGGCATCCTGGAAATTGCATTATATGCATCGACTCTGATTCATGTCTTTGGTCTATAGTTGGGTTGCCCGGCTCCTGTGCTTACCACCTTACATTCCGCCAGTTCTGCTAAGGTAGTAAAGGGAGAACTACTGCGATTGTATTTTTGGTTCATCCGGTTAAGTACCTCAGTAGAGAAAGCCAAAAACTAACTGTCATGATAAGTGAGAGCTGGTCAGCAATCTGGTGACTAAGTGTTATACTACTGATCGTTAGCGATTCTTGCCGTGTTACATGAGGGGCTAGGATTTGACCAGCCATGTTGCGAAGGCACCATAATCTGGATTGTCGCTCAATGCAACATGGGTTACTAGTTAACCCAACCAATGGACTCCTATGGCTAAGTGAAGGTAATAAAGCCGCATAGTCTGATTTCCTAGTTCACCACGCGGACGCCTCCTATAAGGACCAAGACGTTGGATAAAGTGCGGCCACACGTTCACGAACACCCATGTACTATTTACATGGGGACAGAAGCCAACGACTGGCAACCTTTAGAAGTATAAATAATAAACGGCCGCACGGGAGGATAAAGATAACACAAAAGGCGTAATCATAGCGTGAATTCATAGCATAGTGTTCTTCCACCAGAATACATTTAATCAAATATAACATCCTTTGAGCATTAGCCCTCTACTATTCGGGAAACCACTAGGACATCTTCAAAGTATCTCTCCGGCTTGCGGTGGTCCTTGCCTTCGGGCGGGCCTGCAGCTGCCGCGTCGGTAGCCTTCATCTTCACCCAGTGCATGTTGACATGGGCAAAGGACATTCGCGCACCTTCTATGCATGCCGAGCGCTTCACAACTTCAACTCGGGGCAGCGCATCGACGAGTCACCTCACCAGGCCGAAGTAGCTGCTTGAAATTGGTTTGGCTGGCCAAAGTCGGACTATGATGTCCTTCATGGCCAAATCGGACATCCTATGCAGCTCTGACAGTTACTTCATCTGGTTTTTCAACAACGTCGGGTGCTCTGGCGCCAGGAACTGTGACCAGAACAGCTTCTCTGTCAAGTTCCCCTCCTGGGCTCAGAAGAATTGTGCGGCGTCGGCAGCACTCTTCGGAAGATCCGCAAAGGCGTCTGGAGAACTCCACAGTCGAGTGAGAAAGGCATATCTTTGACCCCCAAGTATACTCTGCAAAAGAAAGGGCTTACCAGCCGCTATCTGTTCGGCCTGCCGGATCTCTTCACGAGCACCCCGGGACTTGGTCTGTGCCTCTTTTGCTTCATGGAGGGCCTTGGCAAGTTCGGCCTCTTGGGCCGTTGTCTTATCCTCCAAGGCCTCGCACTCGCCGATGGCATCCTTCAGCTCTTGCTCCACTTCAGCCACCCTCTCTTCATGCTGGCGCCGGGTGACTTGTTTGGTCTTTAATTCCGCAGCCGCTTTGTCAGCGGCTGCTTTATTCGCCTTCGCCTCCTTCTTGGTCTGGGCAAGCGCGCTCTTAAGGGATTTGACCTCGGCTGTGCCGACTGCGATCATAATCACAAAATCAGATGAGTTAAAAGTCTCATCATACATATCACTTCTCAATATAAGTTCTGCATACCTTGCGTTTCGTCAACCCAGTCATTGACGCGGTCGAGCTCCTCATCGGCCAATTGAAGTTTCTGATTGAGCTCGGAAACCTCTGGGTATGGGCGGTAGTCGCCAACATGGATGCCTATCACACATTAGCACAGTATATTAGTAACTTTGCCTGGGGATCCTCTGTCCGGATTGTTCTAATCCGGACAGGGTCTCAGGGGCTACTGTCTATACATGGCTTCATCCTTTCATATGAAAAACCTATTAGAGGATTACATCACATACCTCAAAGCCCGTCAGTTGGATGTTGAAGGCTTCGTTCAGTCCGCTTTTTGCAGACTGAACCTTTTCCATAACCGCACCCATCAGGGTACGGTGCTCCTCCATGTTGGAAGCGTGTTGCAGCGCCTCCTCTAGAGCATGAGTAGCCTCTGCATAATGGAGGCTGCCTCGAGAGACGTTGCTCCTCCCTCCTCTATCAAAGGAGACTGTACATTCCCTCCGAAGCCGTATTGGTCTCCGAAATGATGTGCGGCAGGGGCCCGGACTGTTGGGGCTCCCCGTTGTTGGTGGTCATGGGGGTCGCTTCCCCCAGGTCTTCAGTGACTGGGGTGTTAACCTCATGCGCCTTCTCGACATCCTCGTCCGCCCCTCCTCAGCCAGGAGGAGTCCTTTGGGACGACAGCTCGATGTACTCCATGGCGGTAGGCGAGGGGGATCGCGACGACACATCGCTATCCACCTTATCAGGCGGCAGGGAGTTCCCCGACGAAGCTGAGGCGTTCAGAATATCGCAAGGAGGACTGAAAAGCAAACAATAATGTAATTTACGTAACAGAGGCAGGTAAGTGGAGACTGAATAAGTAAGATTTCAGATACTTACGATTTGGCCAGGGGCTTTGCCCTGGGGGCTCTCTTGGGGATGTGTTCGGACCCTGAGTCCGAGCTAGCCAAAAGGGTAATTTCCCCCCTCTTCAGTGCCGCCCCCTCCGGGTTTTCGGAGGCCATCCTTTTCTTCCTCCTCAACTTGTGGGGGGAGTCACTTTCCACCTCCTCCCCCTCCTCCTCCTCTTCGTCCTCGTCTTCCTCATGAGAGGAGACAATCTCAGTCTCTTCGAACATAGCGTCTGAAGAACCTCTGTAGCGGGGCCACCCTTGGGCTCCTTTCCCTTCTTCTCCGGTGCCTGGTAGGGCGTCGGGACCAGTATTTTCGTCAGCTGGGGGTGGTTGTGTCTTCGGGCAGCGGAGCCGGACTGTTGATCCGCTCTGCCTTTGCTGACCAGTCCTGTGAAGAGGTAAGCTAATAAGATTCTTGTTGATTAAAAAGCATCTACCGGACACGTATTCGGGAATATTGATACTAACCAGAGTGGCCGGATTCTCGATGTCGAGCCCGACATCTTCTGTCTCCATGGGCCAACTCTTCTGGGCCTTGAAGAGCAGTTTCCATATTCCTTCGTGCGTAGTACTGAAGAAGTGCTTCAAGGTCGGCGGCTCCTCCGGATTGAACTCCCACATATGGGAGGCTCGGCATTGGCAGGGGAGGATGCGGCAGAAGAGCATGATCTGCACCACATTGGTGAGACCAACATTTCTGCCCAGCACATTGGTGATGCGCTTCTACAACATCTTTACCTCCATGTAGGATCCCCAGTCGAGGCCCTTAGCGGTCCATGAAGTGAGCCTCATGGGGGGGTCTGAATCTGAACTCTGAAATGGCTGCCCAATTGCCGCGGCGGGGCTCAGTGATGTAGAACCATTCCCGCTGCCAGACCTTGACGGTCTCGATGAAGGCACCTTTAGGCCATGTGGCGTTGGGAAGTTTGCTTACCATGGCCCCGTCGCAGTCTGCATTCTGCCCACCGACCACCTTCGGCTTCATGTTGAAGATTTTGAGCCATAGGCCGAAGTGTGGGGGGATGCGGAGTAGAGCCTCACACACGACGATGAACACCGAGATGTGGAAGAAATAAATCAGGGCTAGATCGTGGAAATCTAGCCCATAACAACAAAACATGAGGCCACAAACGAAGGGGTGAAGTGGAAATCCTAGCCCTCCAAGAAAATGGGGGAGGAAGACAACCCTTTCGCCGGGCGCCGGAGTGGGGATGATTTGGCCCTCGTCGGGGAGCCTATGCGCAATGTCGGCGGCCAGGTACTCCGCGCTCCAGGTATCCTTCACTTCCTTCTCCCTGACGGAGGAGACCTCCCACTTGTCCTTGTAGCCTAACTCGGCCATGGCTAGAGAAGGTGGTGGCGGTGAGGGAGACGAGAACTTTTTTCGGGCGCTGGAGCTTGAGAGATTGGGAGGTAGAGGGTGGAGGAAGGCGTGGGGAAGAAAGGAGGAATCTTTTACCCTCTTATAGGCAGTAGAAATGCCAACCGTCCCCCACTTATGCCTTAAAACTCGCCCATTCCCGATGAGAGCGTGTGCCATAATCGGTTGGGTTACCCAAACCCCATTGATGAGAATCCCATAATAAGTGGGCTGACAAGATGGGCCAAGGGGGCTCGACCTTGAAACACGAAACGAGGAGTGTGAAAACGATTCAAAATACTGAAGAGCCAAGTCTGACGCTTCACCAGAAAAAGTTGTCAGTAAAGACACTATTCCTATTTTTTATATATTCTGCCTTCGCGGCTAAGGGTTGTGTCAATTATACAGAGCCGGATATAGTTCTTTCATAAATGGAAAACTGATGTATGGTGTTCAGGGAGAGGAACCCGCCTCACAATGTCGAAGACAATCCACGTGCCGAACACGTCGTCATTGAAGACTGGTTCAGGTGCTACTGAGGGAGTCCTGGACTAAGGGGTCCTCGGCCGTCCGGTCTATCCAATATGGGCTAGACTGATGGGCTGTAAAGATGAAGGAAGAAGGCCACCTCCCGTGTCCGGTTAGGACGTAGGGTTTTTTTGCAGGGGGCATAGGGTTTTACCTCCCTTAAGTGGGCCCAAACCTGGGTAAACATTGTGCCCCTTTCTCCATTGTTACCATTTATCCTCAGACATACAGCTTGGGCCCCCCTACCCAAGATCTGCCGGTTTTGACACCAACAACGGGCTCCACATCCGGTCACTTTGTAAACTTGTCAATTAGGACGAACAAGTATTCAAAGCCGCCGGTAGCACGGGGGAAGGGGCCCAAGATGTCGAGCGCCCAGACTAAAAATGGCCATGACAAAGGGATCATTTGAAGAGCTTGAGCAGGCTCATGGGTATTCTTGGAGTGGAACTGGCAGGCTTCACACTTGGTGACTAGCTCAATTGCATCTTAGATGGTTGTGGGCCAGTAGAAACCTTGCCGGAAAGCTTTTCCAACCAGGGCCCTCGATCCAATGTGGGAGCCACACATACCCTTGTGTATATCTGCCAATAGTTCCTTTCCTTCTTCCTGGCAAATGCACTTCAATTTCACGCCATTGGGCCTTCTTCTATATAGTGTGTCGTCCATGAACTGATACATACTGGCCCTCTAGGCTACTCTTTCAACTTCTTCTTGCTCTTCGGGAAGTTACCTTGTTTGGAGGAAATGAACTATGTGCCGCGCCCAAGTTGGAGCCTGAGGCTCGACAACAAGGACTAGCGCACCTCCTCGTTAACGGGGGCGCATGCCTCAACCGCAAAGACTGGTAGTTTGGCGGGAGGTTGCAGCCCACCGATCGATGGGGAGTTGTTCCCGCCAAGCTCTCTGCCGAGGGCTTCGGGAAGCTCTGCCGGGAGAGGCTTGCCGGAGTCCAGTTTCCTCCTCTTGCTTGCCATTGTTGTCGGGGATACAGAGGGTTGAGTCAGATGGAGAACAAAAGTCCCTAGTTCCGCAGGGATTTTTTGTGCAGTGCACTTTGATAGATGATCAACAATGTTGTTTTCCACACGTGGTACATGCTCTGTTTGCAATCCATCAAAGCGCTCCTCGAACTTCCTCACTCCTCTACGTACGGATCCATCAATGGGCTTTGAGAATCCTCGTTTACTTGCCTTACCCCCAGTTTTGAATCTCCGTGAATGATCAACTTCTTGATTCCCAATTCTGTTGCGATCCTGAGCCCGGCAAGGAGTCCTTCATACTCTGCAGTATTGTTGGTAGCCTTCTCCCGGGGGAAATGCATTTGAATAACGTACTTGAGGTGCTCCCCAGTGGGAGCAACGAGAAGCACGCCAGCCCCCGCTCCTTGTAGGGAGAAGGCACCATCAAAATACATGATCTATTCTTGGGGTGCTTCCTTGTCGGGGGTAACTGTCTCCAACACTTCTTCATCAGGGGTAGGCGTCCACTCTGCAATGAACTCTGCTAGTGCTCTTCTCCGAATGGTTGATGTGCTCTCAAACTTCAAACCAAAGTTGGACAACTCCAAAGCTCACTATGCTATCCTACCAGTGTCCTCGGGGTTCCTCAGTATGCGTTGCAAGGGGAAGGGGGTGACTACCGTGATCTCATGGGCTTGGAAGTAATGGCACGGTTTCCTTGAGGCCATGATGAGGCCAAAAATCAAATTTTGCATGCTAGAGTACCTCGACCTAGCCCCTGCAACAGGGAGCTTACGAAGTACACTGACCGCTGCACCACCTTCTTCCTTGCCGTGACCTTGGAATTGTCTCCATTGCCTTGATCTTCCTTGTTTTGATCTGCAACTGACCTTGCCGGGATTAATCCACTTTCCTCGCCAGAGGGGATGGTGGTTGTGGCTGTTGCTTCATCCACCTCCCACTGTGCCACCAGCACTGCATAACCACTTGATTGGTCGCCGCTAAATATAGCAGCAACTGCTCTTGCGGTTTAGGAGCGACTAAGGTGGGAACAAAGGAAAGGTAGGCCGTCAAATCTTGTAGCACAATGTCTACCTCCGGGGTCCACTCCATGGGCCCTGCCTTCTTCAAGACTTTGAAGAATGACAGCGCATGCTCGGTGGACTTGGAAATGAACCTGCTTAGTGCGGAAACACATCCAGTCAAATGCCTCACGTCTTTAACTATCTTGGGTGCTTGAATCTGCTCAATCGCCTTGATATTGTTGGGGTTAGCCTCTATCCCCCGGTGGGACACAAAGAAGCCATAGCTTGCCGGAAGGAATGCCAAACACACACTTCTCTGGATTCAGCTTCAAGTTGATCTTGCATAGACTGGCAAGGTCTCTTCCAAGTCCTGAATGAGAGTTGATTTGTCCTTGGTTTTGACCACTATATCGTCCATGTAGGCTTCAATATTTTTGTGCAGCTGAGACTCAAAGCCAATCTGTATTGTTGCAAAGGTGGATCCAATGCTTTTTAACCCAAAGGGCATCCGACAAAGCAGTACGTGCCACATGGGGTTATAAAGGCGGTCTTCTCTTCATCTTCCTTGGACATGAATCTGGTGGTACCCGGAGTAGGCATCCAAGAAGGAAAGCAGGTCGCACCCGGAGGTGGAATCCACAATCTGGTCGATGCGCGGCAAGGGGAATGGGTCCTTTGGGCATGATTTGTTTAGATCTGTGAAATCTATGCAAAGCCTCCATTTCACATTCGTCTTCACTACCACTGGATTTGCCAACCAAGTAGGATGCAATACCCCTCTCACCAAACCAGCTGCCTCAAGCTTCTTGATCTCTTTGGCAATAAACTACTATCACTCCAAAGCTTGCTTTCTGACCTTATGTTTGTCGGGCCGGGCATGTGGGCAGACAGCAAGGTGGTGCTCGATTACCTCCCTGGGAACACCGGGGATGTCAGATGGTTGCCATGCAAACAAATCGACATTCGCCCGCAGGTAGGCAACAAGCACGCTTTCCTATTTGTCGTCGAGGGTGGCACTGATATTAAATGTACCATCGGTGCCAACCAGGCCTGCCGGGACCTTCTTCATAGCGGGTGCAGCAACCTTTGATCTCTTGCTATTGGAACTCTCCGACAAGTCATCAACAGGTGCAATGCACTTCGAAGAGGCATGCTTCTCGGATTCCTTGCTGGCATCCTTGCTAGCTTTCTTCCCTTTCTTGCTTTCCTTGGGGGTAGCGGTAGCTTCAGCAGCCTCTGCTGGGACTGCTTCCCGGTACATCTTGTCCACGCATATAATTGCGTCCTTCTTGTCTGAAGGAATGGATATGACGCCCATTTGTCGTGGCATCTTCAGCGTGTTGTAGGCATAGTGGGGTGTTGCCATTAATTTTGCCAGGGCTGGGTGACCAAGGATTCCATTGTACGGCAGGGGGAGGTCAACCACATCAAACACGATCTTCTCAGTCCGGTAGTATAACTCCCCTCCGAATGTTACCGATAGCGTGGTCTTCCCCTTAGGACGACTCCTTCCAGGGTTGATCCCTTGAAAAGTACAAGTATCCTTGAGCTCTTCATCTACTATCTGAAGCTTGCTAATGACCTTGGGAGATATCATATTCAACCCGGCCCCGCCGTCGACCAACATCTTTGTGACCTTGAGGTTGCGGATTATTGGTGAGACCAACAACAGCAAACACCCCGCCGCGGTGGTGCGGTCAGGGTGGTCCTCTTCATCAAAGACGATGGGCGTGCAGGACCATTCGAGTGGCTTCCGAGAATCTGCCATTGGCTCCACATTGACTTCACGCACCCATTCTTTAAGATGGCGGTGGGAGGAATGCAAGGATGCACCTTCATCAATGCATAGGGCGTCAGTGGCCTTCTGGAACTCCTGCTCACTGGTTTCATCCTCCTCCCCTTCATTGCTTTCGTCATTGCATCCCTTCTTCTCATGGCCCTTGGTGGGCTTCCCTTGATGTTGAGGGACCTTGCCGGTATGACCTCCTTTGCCACATCGGCCTTTCCCGCCAACACCATCTTGATCTCTCTCCTTGTCATGCTTCTCGTACTCAGCCTTCTGCTTCTTGACGAGTTGCTCAACCTGATGACACTCTTGAAGATAGTGGCCCTTTGTCTGATGGATCTTGCAGTATGACCCATCAGCCTTCCCAGCCTTCTCGGTAGCCGGGGCTTCCCAGCAATTAGTGCACGTGGCAACTTCCTTGCCGGGAACCTCGATCTTGGCCTTCTTGCTGGTACTAGGAGTGCTCGATCCTTCCACAGCCAGCACTGCTTTATCCTTGCGCTTCTTGTTGCATTTCTTGTTCTTCTTCTTCTTATGATTGTAGGCATCGTCATCGTCCTCTGAGTCAACCTCGACGCCATCTTCTTCACCGGGGATTCGCCTCCCCTCCTCCGTCCGGGCACACTTATCCGCCAAAGTGTATAGCTCATTCACAGTCTTGGGCAACCGGACGTTCATCTTGGAACATATCCTACGGTTGCGCATGTTGGACTAGAATGCAGCTATCACAGCTGCCGGGTGGATATCTAGAATGTTCCTGTGTACCCTACTCAACCTTTGCATGTCCTTTCGGAAACTCAACCCTTCCTTCTGTGGGAGGAGCTGCAGTCGCTGGGCAATCCTAGTTCTTGATGACCGCCCATGAAGGCGCCAACAAATTCATGGCACAGGTCAGCCCAGGTCGAGATGGAGTTTTCCAGCAAGTGCATCAGCCACGAGCTCATGTTTGGCTTGAGTTCCAAAGGGAAGTAGTTGGAAAACACTTTCTCATCCGTTCCTCCGGCAGCTTGAACAGCGATAGTGTAGATGCTCAAGAATTCTGCCGCGTTCAATTTTCCATCATACTTTTCCGGTATCTCTGGCTTGAACATGCGGGCTGATACGTCCATTTTGCATCATGCTTTTATATCAATATTTATTGCATTATGGACTGTTACTACACATTATGTCACAATACTTATGCCTTTTTTCTCTTATTTTACAAGGTTTACATGAAGAGGGAGAATGCCGACAGCTGGAATTCTGGGCTGGAAAAGGAGCAAATATTAGAGACCTATTCTGCACAACTCCAAAAGTCCTGAAACTCCATGAAAGTTAGTTTTGGAATATATAAAAATATTGGGCGAAGAAAGCACCACAGGGGGGCACCCAGCAGCCACGAGGGTGGAGGGCGCGCCCTACCCCCCTGGGTGCGCCCCCTGCCTCGTGGGCCACCTGGCAGCCCCCTGATGCCCATCTTCTGCTATATGGTGTCTTTTGCCCTGAAAAAAATCATAAGGAAGCTTTCGGGACGAAGCGCCGCCATCTCGAGGTGAAACCTGGGTGGAACCAATCTAGGGCTCCGGTGGAGCTGTTCTGCTGGGGAAACATCCCTCCGGGAGGAGGAAATCATCGCCATCATCATCACCATCGATCATATCATCGAGAGGGGTGTCAATCTCCATCAACATCTTCACCAGCACCATCTCCTCTCAAACCCTAGTTCGTCTCTTGTATCCGATCTTTGTCTCAAAACCTCAGATTGGTACCTGTGGGTTGCTAGTAGTGTTGATTACTCCTTGTAGTTGATGCTAGTTGGTTTATTTGGTCGAAGATCATATGTTCAGATCCTTTATGCAAATTAATACCCCTCTGATTATGAACATGAATATGATTTGTGAGTAGTTACGTTTGTTCCTGACATGGGAGAAGTCTTGTCATAAGTAATCATGTGAATTTGGTATTCGTTCGATATTTTGATGAGATGTATGTTGTCTTTCCTCTAGTGGTGTTATGTGAATGTCGACTACATGACACTTCACCATTGTTTGGGCCTAGGGGAAGGCATTGCGAAGTAATAAGTATATGATGGGTTTCTAGAGTGGCAAAAGCTTAAACCCTAGTTTATGTGTTGCTTCGTAAGGGGCTAATTTGGATCCATATGTTTCATGCTATGGTTAGGTTTACCTTAATTCTTCTTTCATAGTTGCGGATGCTTGCGAGAGGGGTTAATCATAAGTGGGATGCTTGTCCAAGGAAGGGCAGTACCCAAGAACCGGTCCACCCACATATCAAATTATCAATGTAACAAACAAGAATCATATGAGCATGATGAAAACTAGCTTGACCGTAATTCCCATGTTTTCTCGGGAGCGTTTTGTTTTATGTAAGAGTTTGTCTAGGCTTGTCCTTTGCTAGAAAAAGGATTGGGCCACCTTGCTTTACCTTAGTTACTTTGTTACTTTTGACTTGTTACGAATTACCTTATCACAAAACTATCTGTTACCGATAATTTCAGTGCTTGCAGAGAATACCTTACTGAAAACCGCTTGTCATTTCCTTCTGCTCGTCGTTGGGTTTGACACTCTTACTTATCGAAAGGACTACGATAGATCCCCTATACTTGTGGGTCATCAAGACTCTTTTCTGGCACCGTTGTCGGGGAGTGAAGCACCTTTGGTAGGTGGAATATGGTAAGGAAACATTTATATAGTGTGTTGAAATTTATTGTCACTTGTTACTATGGAAAATAATCCTTTGAGGGGCTTGTTCGGGGTATCTTCACCCCGACCAGAAGAGCAAAGAGTTGCTCCTCAACCTACTGAACCTACTGAAAATATTTACTTTGAAAATCCTTCGGGTATGATAGAGAAACTACTAGCTAATCCCTATACAGGAGATGGAACATTACATCCCGATATGCACCTAATATATGTGGATGAAGTTTGTGGATTATTTAAGCTTGCAGGTATGCCCGAGGATGTCGTCAAGAAGATGGTCTTCCCTTTATCTTTGAAGGGAAAGTCATTGACATGGTTTAGGCTATGCAATGATATTGGATCATGGAACTACAACCGATTAAAATTGGAATTTCATCAGAAGTTTTATCCTATGCATCTGGTTCATCGTGATCGTAATTATATATATATAATTTTTGGCCTCGTGAAGGAGAAAGTATCACTCAAGCTTGGGGGAGCTTAAGTCAATGTTGTATTCATGCCCCAATAACGAGCTCTCAAGAGAAATTATTATTCAAAAAATTTATGCTTGGCTTTCTCTCAATAATCGCTCCATGCTCGATACTTCTTGTACTGGTTCTTTTATGATGAAGACTATTGAATTCAGATGGGATTTATTGGAATGAATTAAACGCCGCAACTCTGAAGATTGGGAACTCGATCAAGGTAAGGAGTCAGGTATAACACCTAAGTTTTATTGTGTTAAATCTTTTATGGATACCGATGTTTTTCGTGAATTTAGCACCCAATATGGACTTGACTCTGAGATAGTAGCTTCTTTCTGTGAATCATTTGCTACTCATGTTGATATCCCTAAGGAGAAGTGGTTTAAATATCATCCCCACATTGAAGTAAAGGTAGTAGAACCTATTAAAGTTGAAGAAAAGACTATTACTTATAATGTTGATCCTATAGTTCCTACCGCTTATATTGAGAAACAACCCTTTCCTGTAAGAATAAAGGATCATGCTAAAGCTTCAACTGTGGTTCGTAAGAGTAATGCTAGAACACCTACACCCCCTGAGAAAATTAAAGTTGAACCTAGTATTGCTATGGTTAAAGATCTCTTGGTCGATAATATTGATGGGCATGTTATTTATTTCTGTGATGAAGCCGCTAGAATTGCTAGACTCGATACTAAAAATAAACATAGACCTGTTGTTGGCATGCCTATTGTTTCTGTTAAAATAGGAGATCATTGTTATCATGGCTTGTGTGATATGGGTGCTAGTGCAAGTGCAATACCTCATTCCTTATACAAAGAAATTATGTATGATATCGCACTTGCTGAGATAGAAGATATTGATGTTACAATTAAGCTTGCTAATAGAGATACTATTTCACCAATTGGGATTGTTAGAGATGTTGAAGTCTTGTGTGGGAAAATTAAATATCCTGCTGATTTTCTTGTTCTTGGTTCCCCACAAGATGACTTTTGTCCCATTATATTTGGTAGACCCTTCTTGAATACTGTTAATGGTAGGATAGACTGCGAAAAAGATATTGTTACTGTTGGTTTAGGGAATATATCTAATGATTTTAACTTTGCTAAATTTCATACACAACCCCATGATAAAGAATTGCCTAGTAAAGATGAAATTATTGGTCTTGCTTCTATTGCCGTGTCTCCTAATGATCCTTTAGAACAATATTTGCTAGACCATGAAAATGATATGTTTATAAATGAAAGAAGGGAAATAGATGAAGTGTTCTTTAAACAGGGACATATTTTGAAACACAACTTGCCTATTGAAATCCTTGGGGATCCTCCTCCACCCAAGGGTGATCCCGTGTTTGAGCTCAAACAATTACCTGATACTTTGAAATATGCTTATCTTGATGAAAATAGGATATATCCTGTTATTATTAGTGCCAACCTTTCAGAGCATGAAGAAGAGAAAATATTGAAAACTCTAAAGAAGCATCGTGCTGCTATTGGATATACTCTTGATGATCTTAAGGGCATTAGTCCCACTCTATGTCAGCACAAAACAAAACTGGAAAAAGATGCTAAACTAGTTGTTGATCATCAACGACGGTTGAATTCCAAGATGAAAGAAGTGGTAAGAAATGAAATACTAAAGCTTCTGGAGGCAGGTATAATTTATCCTGTCGCTGATAGTCGGTGGGTAAGTCCTGTCCATTGTGTCCCTAAGAAGGAAGGTATTATTGTTGTTCCTAATGATAAGGATGAATTGATCCCACAAAGAATTGTTACAGGTTATAGAATGGTAATTGATTTTCGTAAATTAAATAAAGATACTAGAAAAGATCATTACCCTCTAACTTTTATTGATCAAATGCTAGAAAGATTATGTCGGTGTACAGAAGTAGGGCTTCTACTTTGTACCCCTTTACCTGTGCACGGGCAGTCAGAGCCACGCCCACGGCCACATTGAGCAGGGCAGGTGAGGGAAGCCGAAGCCACGAGACGATCAAGGAACCGCCAAGACAGAGACATGAAGACCAAGAGGGAGAGGTGGACTCCCTCGGCAAGACCCTTGCCGGGGTGGCCTCCATGGCCCCGGCAAGGGCCTTGCCGGGGAAACTTGTCCAAACACCATTGGAGTGTGCCACCCTTGAGCCTGAGGTTTCGAACATCATCAACCACATTGGAACAAAGGCTCGAGAGGCACCTCCATGGTGGCATGCAGATCTTTGTGAAGATCATTAACACACAAAATCAGATGAAGACCAGAAATGAGACCTCCGGCAACATCCTTGCCGGGGATGACCGCAGTGCCACGCCAAGACCCTTGCACGGGCCCCGGCAAGACCCTTGCCGAAGGTATCGACGGGGCCGCGGCCAGGCCCGTGCGCACCAAGACCCCACCGTCGTTCCCATGAAGTTTCCAGCCCAGCCAGCTCAACAAGCACCTGCGTGGCGACCTGTGGTCCCAAAGCCAGCTCAACAAGCACCTGCGTGGTGGCATGCAAACCTTCGTGAAGACCCCGCCACCGGGCCATCTCAGCAGCCTGCCAGCCTACATGGCGCTGCCCACCTCACTAGCCTGGACGCGTGTCGAAGCAGGGGGAGGCGGCGGTAAAGCGAGGGGATACCTCAGGGGCGCATTTAATGCGTCTTGTCCCGTAATGGCAAGCGATAAACATAACTACTGTACCCTTTCCACCTCCTGTGTGCCACTGTAGCGCCTCCTTCGACTATAAAAGGAGGCCCGAGGCATACTGGAGAGGGATTCGGCTCTTTGAGCAAAATCACGCATCGTAGCTTGCTCAAGAACACTGAACTACACACCAGAGCAGCACTAGGGTATTATGCGATCCCCACGGCCCAAACCTGGGTAAACAACCTTTGTGCTAGCTCTTAGACCCGCTCTCTTCACGACCTCGAGCCCGCTGACCACACTAGGGATCCTGTTGATCCCATAGGTGTTGTTCCCACCGACATCTTTGGCGCGCCAGGTAGGGGGCGCGGTCGTGAGAATCTGGTCTAGCAGCCAGTTTAGCAGTTCTTCATTGCCATGGCTCCCAAGAGGAAGATGACGATGGCGATCAGTTCATCTGGAGCCAGACTGCCTGTACCGGTGCCGGCGAGTAGCGGGCCGGTCGCGGACAGAACCCGAGGCGCGACCTGCGAACACCCACATCGCCCTGGCAGTCCAGACTTGGCAAGCGGCGTCGTTCGTGCGCAAGACGATGAGTCGCACGCCGCAAATTCTAGAGACCGAGTTGGGCCACCTGCAGGTGGCGCGGGGCCCTCCAGGGGTGGCGCCATGCCACCCACCGGCAGCGCGGCGACCTCCAATACGCCTGTGCCGGCGCCCACGACGCGCTCTTCCCAAGTCATGCATGATGAGCAGCGCCACCACGCTGGTGACCCCGGGCGCCGACCTGGGAAGAGTCTAGTGCACCATTCACAGGGCGAAGGAGGTCAGCATGCTCGCCGAAGTACTGGCGAAAATGGCGTACCACCGTAGGGTCATGGTAGAGCTCCTTCTAACGTGGTTAGAAGTCGAAGCGCGTCACGGTCCATGCAGCTTTCGCCACCGCCTACGCCAGCAGAAGCTTTGGCGCGCGCGCAGCTACTCCTTGACTTTTCTCCTGCTGCGAAGAAGCTCGACGAGTGGAGAGCCACCGTCCGGAGCCTCATCGGCATCGCCAACAAAGATGAGCCGCGGGGCCTGTAGGCTGACACTCCATCGAGCCACCGCATGCAAGTGGAGGAAGGGCCGGAGGTGATGCGCTCACGGTGCACTCTCCTCCCCCATGCCAGTTACCGTGGGTGTCGATCCGTCGTGACGACGCATGTGATAACATTTCCATAGCATCGTCCGATCCATGGATGTACCACGATCAGAGCCAAGTCCTTCAGGATTGAGCCCTTGAAGACGCTCGAACCACCATCGAGCGCCAGCGTGATGCATGCCACCAGTCACATAGGCGGGCAGGGCCCACTATGGACCACCCGGCACCGGGAGGCTATGGTGGCCTACCTTACGAGGTGGGTTGCCCAGCCTTTATCCGTGAGCTGCGACAGTACCAGTGGCCCTCCCACCGCATGTTCAAGCCCGACGTTGGCAAGAAGTGCAACGGAAAGACTCACCTGTCAGAGTTCCTCGGCATCTACACCATTGTGATGCAAGCTACCGGAGCACGCGATGACAAGGTGCTTGCCAATTACTTCCCGTTGGCACTTAAGCCCAATGTCATGTCATGGTTGATGCACTTGCCAGCGGATTCCATTTCCTCCTGGTCTGACCTGTGTCATGAGTTTGTTGGCGCCTTCACTGGAGGTCATCAAGCTCATGGCCAGGCGAGCGACATGCATATCATCCCCTAGAAGGAGGGGGGAAACATGCGCAAGTACATCCAGAGGTTCAGCCGAGTGCAGTACAACATCCCAGACATTCATCCCGCCGCCGTGATCAGCACATTCCATCAGAATGTGCGCAACCGCAAGATGCGCGAAGAGCTGGCGATGAACAAAGTTGTCACGCCCAATATGCGACCCTATCCAAAAGGAACTCGAAGGTCCCACCAAGGATAGACCCGCATATTGAAACGCTTTTGCAAGGTGGATATCATTACATCAACATTACATAATAGATGGGGATACATACACAAGGCATACAATGCCACACGAATACAACATCACAATACATAAAAGTAACATCCGACTACGGATGAAACATAAACAGAAACTCAAACGACATCCACCCTGCTAGCCCAGGCTGCCGACCTGGAACCTATCCCCTGATCGAAGAAGAAGCAGAAGAAGAACTCCAAGACAAGCAAACATCGCTCTCGCGTCATGATCATCGCATAACCTGTACCTGCAACTGGTGTTGTAGTAATCTGTGAGCCACGAGGACTCAGCAATCCCATTACCATGGGTATCAAGACTAGCAAAGCTTAAAGGAAAGGAAGGGGTAAACTGGTGAGTTTGCAGTAGCGACTAAGCATATATGGTGGCTAACATACGCAAATAAGAGCGAGAAGAGAGCAAGCGGAACGGTCGTGAAGCTAGCAATGATCAAGAAGTGATCCTGAACTCCTACTTACGTCAAAAATAACACAGAAACCGTGTTCACTTCCCGGACTCCGCCGAAAAGAGACCATCACGGCTACACACGCGGTTGATGCGTTTTAATTCGGATCTGGTGTCAAGTTATCTACAACCGGACATTAACAAATTCCCATCTGCCTATAACCGTAGGCATGTCTTTCGAAAGATTATACCCTGCAGGGGTGTCCCAACTTAGCCCATGATAAGCTCTCGCGATCAACGAAGGATATACCTTCTCCCAGGAAGACCCGATCAAGCTCGGAATCCCGGTTTACAAGACATTTCGACACTGGTAAAACAAGACCAGCAAGACCACCCGATGCGCCGACAATCCCGATAGGAGCTTCACATATCTCGTTCTCAGGGCAACACCAGATAAGTCAAGCTACGAGTAAAACCAGCCCTCAAGTTGCCCCGAGGTGGCCCCGCAGGTTGCTCGGTTCGGACCAACACTTAGACAAGCACTGGCCCGGGGGGGCTAAAATAAAGATGACCCTCGGGTTGGCCGACCCAAGGGAAGGGTATAGGTGGTGGTGAGGCAAATGGTAAAACCAAGGTTGGGCCTTGCTGGAGGAGTTTTATTCAAAGCGAACTGTCGAGGGGGTCCCATAAATCACCCGACCGTGTAAGGAACGCAAAATCCGGGAACATAACACCGGTATGACGGAAACTAGGGCGGCAAGAGTGGAACAAAACACCAGGCAAAAGGCCGAGTCTTCCACCCTTTACCAAGTATATAGATGCATTAATAATATAAGAGATATTGTGATATCCCAACCAAAATCCTGTCCACCATGGAGCAATCTTCAACTTCACCTACAACTAGCAACGCTATAAGAGGGCTGAGCAAAGCGGTAACATAGCCAAGCAACGGTTTGCATAGGGAAGGTGTCAAAGGTTAGAGGTTCATGGCAATATGGGAGGCTTGATGAGCAAAAGATAGGTAACGCAGCATAGCGATAGAACGAAGCAACTA
The DNA here is from genome assembly GCF_002162155.2 of Triticum dicoccoides. Classification (NCBI taxonomy): domain Eukaryota; kingdom Viridiplantae; phylum Streptophyta; class Magnoliopsida; order Poales; family Poaceae; genus Triticum; species Triticum dicoccoides. The sequence goes on from NC_041393.1 coordinate 403,346,037, forward strand.
GCATAGCAATGATAGTAGTGAGATCTAGGGTAGCGGTCATCTTGCCTGAAATCCCGCTAGGAAGAAGAACGAGTCCATGAAGAAGATGAAGCCACGAAGACGAACCAAGCGTAGATGAACGAATAGTCACGATCGCAACGAAACGGGAACTATCGAGAAGAAGCACACAACATGGTAAACATACCACACATGAACATGACATGATGCACAACAAGCATGATGCATGACAAAGCTACATGAAACTACTCATGGCAAGAGATGATGCAAACAAGAGCAACACAAGAAGGCAAGTTTAAATGAGGCCGGGAACAACATATAACAATTCCGGTAAGTCCTCATATGCATATTTCGAAATTGGTCCAGATCTGAATAAACCTTATGTTCAAGTTGTTAAACAGCAAGTTAATATGCACCAAGATGATCTACACGAGATTCTAGTCAAGTTACATATAAAGTTCATTTAGTTCGGAGCTACGGCCTAGAAGATATGAGCAACACAAGTTAAACATGGCATTGATGCAAAATGCATACAAACATCAAGCAAACACACCAAAACAAGGATGCAACATGTTAATATGAAGCTACATGCAATTCTAAGCAAGTTTCATATAGAGCACACTTAAAACGGAGCAACGTTTCAACACATGCACTCTATACAAGTTATAACAACAATCTGCCCAAAACAGCAACTAGGCATATTGCAAGCACCAAAACAATAAGCTACAGCATCTCAACATGAAAACAAAAGACATGGGCATGATGTACAGGTAAAGCATAACAAAACATGAACACTGAGCTATCTCCAGAAATCACTAGAACATGCTCAAACACACATGGCAAGATTGCAAGTAATAACAATTCAGACATTGCAGAAAATAACATCAGGTTGCAATGTTTAGAGCTATCAAACAACATGTTACAGGAACTCATCATGGCAAATAAAGGCATGGCATGAACCTACTAATTGCAAAGATCAAAAGTCCCTTACTGACCAAAAGCCAAAAAGGATCAAAAAATATGATGGCACCCATGTAAACATAGCAAGTTATAATACAGATTCATACATGGCAGGAATAGAATTATGAAAGCATGTTGGTGAGCTTGTACCACTCACCACAGAGCAAAACATGGCATGGCAAGGCAACCAACAGTAATAAGGCATGTTTGTGAAGCTAAGAAGGGCAAGAGCAAGTCCATAGGGTGCAAGGATCAACTACAACAACCTTGGCAAAATTGAATAACATGTAAACAATCTACCAGGAAACATTTTGAAGCAAAAGTAGAGCACGAAAATGACATGCTAGACTACTCCATAATTACAACAAGGGGCATGAATGGATAGAGAACAACCATATGTTCAAAACATCCTTACTAAAGTATCTCAAAATATGCATGGATCTCTCTGAAGCATCAAGTTTACATGGCATCAAAATAACAGCAGAACAGGGACTAAAAACAACATCACGATGCCTAGTTTGCATGCTTGTGCTAGTCACCACATTGATCACAAAAATACATGGTAAGCACCTTTGTAAAGAAGACATGGCATAATTCAAAACACATGTAGACATCAACCTCATAGGATGCACACATCAAACATGGCAAAAATGACAAAAGAGCTCGTTTTGTTAACAGACAGCAGAAAACATCATGAAGCACTCTTACAGCGACGATTCAGGCATCAAGATGACCACAAATGAACATCATGCAATGGAATGAAATGATGTACTCGTTGAGACGAACAATTTGACATATTACACGGACGAAACGGAGCTACCGGTGCAGAGATACAATGCGATGAACATGGCATGATAATGACAAAATATCAGGGACAGTCAAAATTGGACCTCGGGGAAAATTGGACGGGGCGGACCCGGGACGAGCGGATCCGGGGACGTGGCGGCCGTTTGGATGAGATCCCGATGGATCTCATCTTGATCTGGCCGGACGAACTCCGGCGAGGGCGGCGGCCGGAGTTGGAGGTCGACGGGGAGGCGGGCGACGCGGGACGGAGGGAGC
>NC_041393.1:403348457-403417503 GCF_002162155.2 Triticum dicoccoides
GGGAGCTCGGCCCGGCGGCAGCGGAGACCAGGCTCGCGCGGTCCCCGGATGGGCTCCGCGGGCCGGCGCGGTCGCGGGACGGCGGCGGGACAGGTGGCGCAATTCCACTGGCCGGGAGCGGTGGCGGGGTGACGTGGCGCCGCCTGATTGGTCGGGGTAAGGTGTCCGGCGGACATGTCCGGCTCGGGCGGACGTGTCCGGCGGCGCGAGGATGAAGATGGCTAGGGTTAGACCGGGATTTCGGGGGAGATGCACATATTTATAGGTAGAGGGAGCTAGGAGAGTCCAAATGAGGAGCGGTTTTCGCCCACACGATCGTGATCGAACGACCGAGAGCATAGAGAGGAGTTTTCTGGGTTTTGGGCCACTTTGGAAGGGGTGTTGGGCTGCAAAGAGAGAGGGGCTTTACGGTTACCCGGTTAACCGTTGGAGTATCAAACGACCTTCAAATGGCACGAAACTTGACAGACGGTCTACCGGTACTATACCAAGGCCGCTTGGCAAGACTCGGTCCATTCCGAGAACGTTTAACACCCACACACAAAGAGAGGCAAGAAGGGGACGCCGGATGACATAGGAGTGCCGGATTACAAAACGGACAACGGGGAAAAGGCTCGGATGCATGAGACGAACACGTATACAAAATGAAATGCATATGATGACAAGATAAAATGCAACATGCAAGCAAATGACATGGCAACAACGGCGAATAACTGGCAGACACCTAGCGCATCGAATCCGGGGTGTTACAAAAGTCAAAGCTGTGGCCGAACGTTATGTTCTGACCGATAAGTGCGCTCGGGCTGAAGAGGGGAGAAGTACCCTGGCGAGGACGCCGGTGCGGAAACCGACTCCACGGATGATGACACCACCGCCCCAACGAAGAAGGGCCGGCACTGTAACATAAAGTGCAAAGGCAAGGCTGTGCTTGTCGTCGAGGGATCCAACGACACCAACGCTGCCAAGAAGGCCAAGGCAAGCGACCCTGGCAATGAGGTTGTTAGGTGTGCCGCTTGTCGGGCCTTGGCGGCTGCTGACAAGCTAGGGGGCTCCGACAAGCAGTATTGCAAGATCCACTGCACCAAGGGCCACGACCTCCAGAACTGCCGACAGGTTGAGCTGCTCGCTGAGAAGCAGAAAGTTGAGTATGAGAGGCGGGACAAGGATAAGGGTCAAGACGGTGCCGAAGGGTCCGGCAAGAAGCGTGGCAGCCAGGGAAGCCACCGCGGCAAGGATAACCAGCAGGAGAGGCCCGCCCGAGGCCGCGACAAGAAGCAGAAAGACGACGATCATGAAAAGGACAACGAGTCCGGCGACCACGAGTTCCAGAAAGCTATAGAGGCCATGTGCGTCGATGGTGGCGCCTCGCACACCTCTCACCGCCAGCTCAAGTAGTGGGCGCGTGAGATCACAGCGGTGGAGCCATCACTCGACGCGCGGAAGCCACTGAAGTGGTCCTGCACGCCTATCATCTTTGACACCGAGGACCACCCTGATCACACTACTGCGGTCGGGTGCTTGCCGTTGTTGGTTTCACCAATGATCCGCAACCTCAAGGTGATGAAGATGCTGGTTGACGGCAAGGCCGGTCTAAACTTGATCTCGCCTGTTGTGGTCAAAAGGTTGCAGATTCCTGATGGAGACCTCAAGGAAACAGGCATGTTTCAAGGGGTCAACCCGAGAAGGAGTCAACCGAAGGGCAAGGTCACGCTGCCCTTGACATTTGGAGGTGAATTGAACTACAGGACGAAGAGGATTGTCTTCGATGTGGCCGAGGTCCCCTTGCCCTACAACGGGATCCTCGGCCGCCTGACACTGGCCAAGTTTATGGCGGCGTCACACTACGCCTACAACACGCTGAAGATGCCCGGGCCAATGAACATCATCACCGTCCCCTCCGACAAGAAGGATGCGCTAATCTACACTAACCAACTCTACCGGGAAGCAGTTGCAGCAACTGTCACCAAGGCACTTGCTCCTGCGTTGAAGCCCCAGGAGGGAAGAAGACCGGTGAGAGCTCTCGCACACACTCCGGTAGGCGCAGCTCTTCAGGGTGCTGCACCCCCGTCGAGGACGTGCCAGAGAGCTCCACCGGCAAGAGCAAGAAGTGTAGAGCTGCACCACCAGAGACCAAGAAGGTGTCCGTCAAGGAGGACGGCACGGGAAGAGCTTTCACCATAAGCTCCACCCTCGATAGCAAATAGGAAGGCGAGCTCGTCACTTTCCTGCGGGTGAATGTCGATGTGTTTGCATGGCAAGCACCCGACATCCCCGGTGTTCCCAGGGAGGTGATTGAGCACCATCTTGCTATCTGTCCTCATGCGTGGCCCGTCAAGCAGAAGGTCGGGAAGGAAGCTTTGGAAAGGCAGGAGTTCATCACAGAAGAGATCAGAAAGCTATAAGCGGCAGGCTTGGTGAGAGGAGTGCTCCATCTGACGTGGTTGGCCAATCCGGTGGTGGTGCGCAAGGCAAACGGGAAGTGGAGGCTGAGTTTCCCGTTGCCGCGCATTGACCAGATTGTTGACTCCATGGTCGGGTGTGATCTGCTATCATTCCTTGACGCCTATTTAGGATACCATCAGATTTTCATGACGAGAGAAGATGAAGAGAAGATAGCATTCATCACCCCATGTGGTACGTATTGCTTTTTATGGATGCCTTTCAGGTTGAAGAGTGTTGGCTCAACCTTTGCAAGAGCAGTCCAAATTGGTTTTGAGCCCCAGCTACATAGAAATATGGAAGCTTATATGGATGACATAGTGGTCAAAACCAAGGACAAGGCAACACTTGTGCAAGATTTGGAAGAGACATTTTCAAATTTGCGCAAGATCAACCTCAAGCTGAACCCAGAGAAGTGTGTCTTCGGTGTCCCATCCGGCAAGCTTCTCGGGTTCTTTGTGTCACAGCATGGGATCGAGGCGAACCCAGACAAGATTAAGTCCACTAAGTAGATTGAGGCACCTAGGCGGATCAAGGATGTGCATCAGCTCACTGGCTGCGTTGCCGCCATGAGCAGATTCATCTACAAGTCTGTCGAGCGTGCCCTTCCCTTTTTCAAAATCTTGAAAAAGGCGGGCCCAATGGAGTGGACCCTTGAGGCCGAAGCAACGCTGCAAGACTTGAAGAAATACCTCTCCTCCACGCCGATACTAGTTGCGCCTAAACCACAAGAGCCGTTGTTGCTGTATCTAGCGGCAACGAATCAAGTGGTCAGTTCTGCACTAGTGGCACAGAGGGAGGTTGACGAACGGGCAGTGGCAGCGGCAGGACTGGCAAATGGCGAGCCGGGTCTTTCCCCGGCAGGGCTTAGTCCCGGCAAGGCAAGGCCCCCGGCAGGGCCTGGCGCCGACGGGACAGGGCCCGTGCAACCGAGTGGAGTGGTGCAGAAGAAGAAGATGATGCAGCACCCGGTTTACTTTGTCAGCTCCATCTCGCAGGGGGCTAGGTCGAGGTACTCCAGTGTGTAGAAATTGCTCTTCAGCCTCCTTATGGCCTCGAGGAAGCTGCGTCATTACTTCCAAGCGGACGAGATCACCATCGTCACCTGCCTCCTGTTGCAACGGATACTGCATAACCCAGATGCAACGGGGAGGATTGTGGAATGGGCTTTGGAGCTCTCAAGCTTGGGTTTGAAGTTTGAAAGCACCTCGACGATCCAGAGCAGAGTCTTGATGGAGTTCATTGCAGAATGGACCTCGACACCCGACGAAGAGATCCAGGAGACCACTCTTCCCGGCAAGGAAGCAAGTCGCAACTGGGTTATGTACTTTGACAGAACTTTTTCGCTACAAGGCGCCGGTGCCGGTGTGCTGCTCGTTGCACCCATCGGAGAGCACCTCAAGTACGTGATCCAGATGCACTTTCCCAGGGAGATGTCAACGAACAACATTGCTGAATACGAGGGATTGCTTGCCAGTCTCAGGATCGCGGCAGACCTCGAGGCCAAGAAACTCATCGTCAGGGGTGATTCACAGCTTGTCGTGAGGCAGGTCAACAAGGATTATCAAAGCCCGTTAATGGAAGCCTACGTGGATGAGGTGAGGAAGCTGGAAGAGCGCTTTGACGGTATGCAGGCAGAGCATGTCCCTCGAGTGGAGAACGACGTTGCCGACTACCTGTCGAAGCGCACTGCCCTCAAACTACCTGTGGAACCGGGTACTTTTGTGCTTCGGTTAACTCAGCCATTTGTTGAACCATCAACAGAGCAAAACAAGCGGAGGAAATCAGGCCACGGCAAGTACTCTCCCACCGAGCTCCCCGGAGCCGCTGGTGAAGATGTTGTCATGGACACTAAGCCTGTCGTGGGGCAACTGACTCCGGCAGGGCGTCAAGCCCTGGCCGTAGAGGCAGTCGCCCCCATGGGAGAGGAGATGCATTTAGTCCTTGCCGTCGAGCCCCAGGCTCCGGCATGGGCGCAACATACCGTTTGATTCCTTCAAACAAGGGAGCTTCCTGAGGAGCAGGAAGAAGCGGAGAAAGTAGCCCGTCGATCTGCTTTGTATCAGTTTGTTGACAATGTTCTATGCAGAAAAAGACCAAATGGAGTGAAATTGAAGTGCATTCCCGGGGAGGAAGGACTGGAGTTGTTGGCAGAAATACACAGAGGCATATGTGGCTCCCACATCGGGTCGAGGGCCCTTGCCGGCAAGGCTTTCCGACAAGGTTTCTTCTGGCCCACTGCCCTCCAAGATGCAACGACACTAGTAACCTCATGTGAAGCCTGTGAGTTCCATTCAAAGAAGCTTCATCAGCCAGCTCAAGCCCTTCAAACAATCCCTCTCTCCTGGCCATTCTCGATCTGGGGGATCGACATACTGGGCCCCTTTCCCCGCACCATCGGGGGCTTTGAGTACTTGTACGTTGCAATCGACAAGTTCACAAAGTGGCCAGAGGTGGAAGTAGTGAGGAAGGTGACAGCGCAGTCGGCCGTCAAATTCTTCAAGGGGCTAGTTTGCCGCTTTGGTGTGCCAAACAGAGTCATCACCGACAACGGCACGCAGTTCACAAGCCACACCTTCATGCAATACATTGAGGACCTCGGCAGCAAGGTCTATTTCGCTTTCGTGGCACACCCATGGAGCAACGGCCAAGCGGAGAGGGCAAATGCTGAAGTACTGCGGGGCCTGAGGACAAAGACTTTTGGCAGGCTGCACAAGAGCGGAAGGCGCTGGATTGATGAGTTGCCGGCGGTTATTTGGTCGATCAGAACGACGCCAAATCGAGCCACCGCCAGACACCCTTTGCCTTGGTATATGGGGCAGAAGCAGTTCTCCCCATAGAACTCATATACGGGTCACCTTGGGTGCTCGCTTATGATGAGCTTGAGCAAGAGCGATTGCGGCAAGATGATGCGACGCTCCTCGAGGAAGATCGTCTTCGAGCGGCTGTGAGAGCAGCATGCTACCAGCAAGCCTTGCACCGCTACCATAGCCGCAAGGTTCATGCCCAAAGTTTTGAGGAAGGCAACCTTGTTCTTCGGCGTGTTCAATCGGCCAAGAATTCCAACAAGTTGACGCCGAAGTGGGAAAGCCCTTATTGGGTAATACGAGTCACTAGGCCCGGCGCAGTCAGCCTGGAGACCGAAGATGCCATTCCAGTGATCAACTCCTGGAACATCGAGCATCTTCGCAAGTTTTACCCATAAGGCGCAGTTGTCGGGCCCCCCGGCAAGCCACCCTTTTGTACAAGCATTGCCGGCAAGGCATGTAACCCTCTGTACAAAGCCAGGCGCAGACCCTGAGCATAAATAAGTAAAGTGTTGGCGCCCTAAGTTATAGCATGCATGCTAGGTTGAGTCTCTCCCTCAGCTAGGGTTGATAGTGCTTAGCGGCGACTAACCCCTAGCATAGAGGTTGAGTCTGCATCTCTCTGTTCCTTTCTGTCCTCTTTGGTTCGCAGGGTACATGGCCACTTCTACTAAGCTATATGGAAGAAAGAGAACGAGCTGGCGCTCCGACCCCACGACAAGCCAAGGATTGTCGGCGAGGCTATAGATTCAGATAAGTCCTTTTTTCCCTGTTTTACGTTTCCGTATGGGATTGAAGCGTATGAAACCTCGTTTTGTTCCTAGGTTACCGTGCTCCCCTTTGCCCGCACCCAAGAAACTATTTCCTTGGGCCGGAATCTGGTTGTAGCCGCAGTGACAAGGAAGCAAGCGTAGGGCCTAACCCTACTTCTCCCCTGTCTCCGCCAAAAAGCGTGAGTATGGTCGAATGAAGTAAGGGAGTGGCAAGGCCTGTTGCCAGGCAACAATGTTTATGTTAAAAATAACAAGGATTCGTTCCTTGGTATGGGATTCGCTCACACACAAAGGACCCGGCAAGCACCCTTTTTCATTAATATGCCCCATACAGGTACAGTTCATACGGAATGTAAACATGAGCAAGGGGATTACGAGTTTTAAATTTAACTAAGGCCCGTAGGCTTACAAACTAAAAAGAGATAAGGTGCCCATAATCCCTTTCTTGTCCCTCTCCTTAGGAAATGGAACAAGAAGGCAGGAGGGCAAAAGGAGTGCACAGGCAAGGTACAAGCGGCAGAAGGCGCCAAGAGAACATATCGGCGGCCGCCTAGGAGAGGGCTGGTGATGATGGTGCCGGGAGAAGAGCTGGAAGATGAGGTAGCGGTTCGCCAATACGCTACGAAGGCGTCGGTGCCATCGTACTCCGACTTGACGGCCTGCCACCCGCCTTCTTTGCCTTCTCCGGCCTTCCCACGCCAACCACCCAAGGAGGCGACCCCAAGAAGTTTAAGGAGCCAGGCCCACCGGGAGAAGGGGCCTGGTGCAGATGCTGCTGCTGCTGGCACCGCCCGGGGACGGCGGGTCCGACACCTCGTCGGACCCATCATCCTCCCACCTGCTACCCTCATCGTCGCTGTTGATGTCCTTCTCGTCACTTTCGCTCGAGGAAGAGTCTTCATCATCAGAGGAGCTCTCCACGCAGCACTTTAGGCGAGTCTCGAAGTCTCCAAAGACCTTGATGGAGAGCAGGTCATTCTCCGTTAGTTTGAAATAGAGAACAAGCCGCACCGTCAGGTTGTAGAGGCGAGTGAAGTTCTTCCAGCCGCGACGGAGATACATGACATGAGGGGCTGGGAAATCAATGTCAGCCCATGTGTCGCTATTCCCGCAGCCCCTCATATCCAGTCTCAGAGCCTGCGGCGGGTCGAGCTCCATCTCCCCAGCAAATGGAGTAGGGAGACGGAGACGACGACGCACCAGTCGGCTCACCCTGATGAAGAATTCGTGGGGCTGGCCCCCGACGTGGCCCTCCATTGGGGGAGGGACCGTCGGTGGAGGCGAGGTCAATGCGCCGCCCCGTCCTCCTCTTCCCCAAGCGCCACAGCAACCTCGGCCTCGTCCCCTCCTACTTCCCCTCGCGGCCGGCTCCGCCGCCACGAACTCTTGGGGAGGAGGGACGCATTGTCGAGCGGAGACCCTCGCCGCCACCGTTGAAGCATCAGCGCGCCCTCTCGCCATAGCAGAAGGAAGAAGGGAGCCAAGATGGGAGGAGGCGGATGGCGAAGGATTGAGGGGTGTCGTCCCTCCCCCTCCCCTCCTTATAAAGGGACGGGATCGGGGCTCGGCCGCCTCTCTCAACCAATCCAGTTCATCAAGATGGAAGCAGGCGAGGCCGTCGACCGCCCTCCTCGCCCAATTAAAAGCGCATGGGTATCGACCCACACGCGCGTCTTCCCATATTCCACGCGCCTGTCACCCGCCCTGCGTCGTGCATGCGGCGTACGTGGTGTGAGGGGCGGACGTAGTGGGAAACATGGACAACGGTTTCAAGGCGAAGAGAGTAAATGAGCAGCGGCCCTGCGCTCTTAAAGGGACACGCAAGCCGCCTCTTTATTGTTCACTGCAAGATGACGCAAGCATGCTTCGGTCGCCCCATGCACAACCCCCACGTCACACATTCAACACAAGTCGTGGGGAAGCGCAGCGGACGAAGGAGTTACCGCGGTAAAAATCGGCCCCGCCTACCCGTGCACCATTCTGGGCCTATCCCAACAACGCGTCGCGCTTATGTGTGGCCCAGGCCTGGGAGCTCCTATCAGTGTACAGAAGTAGGGGTTCTACTTTGTACCCCTTTACCTGTGCACGGGCAATCAGAGCCACACCCACGGCCACACTGAGCAGGGCAGGTGAGGGAAGCCGAAGCCACGAGATGATCAAGGCAATGCCAAGATAGAGACACGAAGAGCAAGAGGGCGAGGTGGACTCCCCTGGCAAGACCCTTGCCGGGGCGGACTCCATGGTCCCGGCAAGGGCCTTGCCGGGGCAACTTGTCCAAACACCAGCGGAGTGTGCCACCCTTGAGCCCGTGGTTTCGAACATCATCAACCACATTGGAACCAAGGCTCGGGAGGCACCTACATGGTGGCATGAAGATCTTTGTGAAGATCATTAACACACATAATTAGATGAATACCAGAAGACGAGACCTCCAGCAACATCCTTGCCGGGCACGACCGCAGTGCCATGACAAGACCCTTGTCGGGGCCCCGGCAAGACCCTTGCCGAAGGCATCGGCGGGACCGCGGCCAGGTCCACGCACACCAAGACCCCACCATTGTTCCCATGCAGCTGCCAGCCCAGCCAGGCGGGCGGGCACCTGCGTGGTGACATGCGGTCCCGAAGCCAGCTCAGGAAGCACCTGCGTGGTGGAATGCAAACCTTCGTGAAGACCCCGTCACCGTGCCAGCTCAGCAGCCTGCCAGCCTACATGGCGCTGCCCACCTCGCTGCCTGGACATGTGTCAAAGCAGGGCGAGGCGGCGGTAAAGCGAGGGGACACCTCAGGGGTGCATTTAATGTGTCTTGTCTCATAATGGCAAACGATAAACATAACTACTGTACCCTTTCCACCTCCTGTGTGCCACTGTAGCGCCTCCTTCGACTATAAAAGGAGGCCCGAGGCATACTTGAGAGGGATTCGGCTCTTTGAGCAAAATCACGCATCGTAGCTAGCTCAAACACTGAAATACACACCAAAGCAGGACTAGGGTATTGCGCGATCCCCGCGGCCCGAACCTGGGTAAACAACCTTTGTGCTGGCTCTTAGACCCGCTCTCCTCATGACCCCGCGCCCGCCGACCATAGTAGGGATCCCGTTGATCCCATAGGTGTCGTTCCCACCGACAGATTATCCAAACATACACATTTTTGCTTTCTAGATGGTTATTCTGGTTTCTCTCAAATACCTGTGTCAAAAGAGGATCAGGAAAAGACCACTTTTACTTGCCCTTTCGGTACCTTTGCTTATAGATGTATGCCTTTTGGTTTATGTAATGCACCTGCTACCTTTCAAAGATGTATGACTGCTATATTCTCTAATTTTTGTGAAAAGAATGTTGAGGTTTTCATGGACGATTTCTCCGTTTATGGAACTTCATTTGATGATTGCTTAAGCAACCTTGATCGAGTTTTGCAGAGATGTGAAGAAACTAATCTTGTCTTGAATTGGGGGAAGTGCCACTGTATGGTTAATGAAGGTATTGTCTTGGGGCATAACTTTCTAAAAGAGGTGTCGTAGTTGATAAAGCTAAAGTACATGCTATTGAAAAGATGTCGTGTCCTAAGGACAACAAAGGTATAAGTGTTGGGGAACACGGTAATTTCAAAAAAAATCCTACGATCACGCAAGATCTATCTAGGAGATGCATAGCAACAAGAGGGGAGAGTGTGCCCACGTACCCTCGTAGACCGAAAGCAGAAGCGTTATGACAACGCGGTTGATGTAGTCGTACGTCTTCACGATCCGATCGATCCTAGCACCGCAGATACAACACCTCTGCAATCTGCACACGTTCAGCTCAATGACGTCCCATGAACTCTAGATCCAGCTGAGGTCGAGGGAGAGTTTCATTAGCACGACGGCGTGGTGACGGTGATGATGAAGTTACCAGTGCAGGGCTTCACCTAAGCACAACAACGATATGACCGAGGTGGAAATCTATGGAGGGGGGAACCGCACACGGCTAAACAATCAACTTGTGTGTCTATGGGGTGCCCCCTCCCCCGTATATAAAGGAGGAGAGGGGAGCCCGGTCGGCCCTCTTTGGCACGCCCCCAATAGGGGAATCCTACTAGGACTCCAAGTCCTAGTAGGTTTCCACCTAAAGGGAGAGAGGGGAAGGAAGGAGGGGGAGAGGGGGAAGGAAAGGGGGGCGCCCCCCTTCCTTGTCATATTCGGACTCAAGGGGAAGGGGGCGCGTGGCCTGCCCTGACCGCCCGTCTCTCTCTCCACTAAGGCCCATCAAGGCCCATTAGTTCCCCCGGGGGTTCCGATAACCTTCGACACTCCGGTTTTACCTGAAACTTTGCCGGGACATTTCCGGTGTCCAAATATAGTCGTCCAATATATCAATCTTTATGTCTTGACCATTTCGAGACTCCTCGTCATGTTCATGATCACATCCGGGACTCCGAACAACCTTCGGTACATTATATGACATAAACTCATAATACCAATCGGCATCGAATGTTAAGCGTGCGGACCCTACGGGTTCGAGAACTATGTAGACATGACCGAGACACGTCTCCAGTCAATAAACATAGCGGAACCTGGATGCTCATATTGGTTCCTACATATTCTACAAAGATCTTTATCGGTCAAACCCCATAACAACATACGTTGTTCCCTTTGTCATCGGTATGTTACTTGCCCGAGATTTGATCGTCCATATCTTCATACCTAGCTCAATCTCGTTACCGGCAAGTCTCTTTACTTGTTCCGTAATACTTCATCCCGCAACTAACTCATTAGTTACAATGCTTGCAAGGCTTATAGTGATGAGTATTACCGAGAGGGCCCAGAGATACCTCTCCGAAACACGGAGTGACAAATCCTAATCTTGATATATGCCAACCAAACAAACACCTTCTAAGACACATGTACATCACCTTTATAATCACCCATTTACATTGTGATGTTTGGTAGCACACAAAGTATTCCTCCGGTATTCGGGAGTTGCATAATCTCATAGTCTGAGGAACTTGTATAAGTCATGAAGAAAGCAGTAGCAATGAAACTGACACGATCATAATTGTAAGCTAATGGATGGGTCATGTCCATCACATCATTCTCCTAATGATGTGATCCTGTTTATCGAATGACAACACATGTCTATGGTTAGGAAACATAATCATCTTTGATTAACGAGCTAGTCAAGTCGAGGCATACTAGGGACTATATGTTTTGTCTATGTATTCACACATGTACTAAGTTTCCGGTTAATACAATTCTAGCATGACTAATAAAAATTTATCATGAATTAAGGAAATAAATAATAACTTTATTATTGCCTCTATGGCATATTTCCTTCAGTCTCCCACTTGCACTAGAGTCAACAATCCAGATTACATTGTAATGATTCTAACACCCATGGAGCTTTGGTGTTGATCATGTTTTGCTCGTGGAAGAGGCTTAGTCAACGGGTCTGCAACATTCAGATCCGTGTGTATCTTACAAATCTCTATGTCCCCTTCCGACACTTGATGACGGATGGAATTCAAGCGTCTCTTGATGTGCTTGGTTCTCTTGTGAAATCTGGATTCCTTTGCCAAGGAAATTGCACCAGTATTGTCACAGAAGATTTTCATTGGACCCGATGCACTAGCTATGACACCTAGATCGGATATGAACTCCTTCATCCAAACTCCTTCATTCGCTGCTTCCAAAGCAGCAATGTACTTCGCTTCATGCATAGATCCCGCCATGACGCTCTGCTTGGAACTGCACCAACTGACAGCTCCTCCATTCAATAAAAATACATACCTGGTTTGAGACTTAGAGTCATCCGGATCAGTGTCAAAGCTTGCATCGACGTAACCGTTTATGATGAGCTCTTTTTCACCACCATAAACGAGCAACATATCTTTAGTCCTTTTGAGGTATTTCAGGATGTTCTTGACCGCTGTCCAGTGCTCCACTCTGGGATTACTTTGGTACCTCCCTACTATGCTTATCGCAAGACATACATCAGGTCTGGTACACAACATTGCATACATGATAGAACCTATGGCTGAAGCATAGGGAATGACTTTCATTTTCTCTCTATCTTCTGCAATGGTCGGGCATTGAGTCTGACTCAACTTCACACCTTGTAACACAGGCAAGAACCCTTTCTTTGACTGATCCATTTTGAACTTTTTCAAAACTTTATCAAGGTATGTGCTTTGTGATAGTCCAATTAAGCGTCTTGATCTATCTCTATAGATCTTGATGCCCAATATGTAAGCATCTTCTCCGAGGTCTTTCATAGAAAAACTCTTATTCAGGTATCCCTTTATGCTATCCAGAAATTCTATATCATTTCCAATCAACAATATGCCATCTACATATAAGATTAGAAATGCTATAGAGCTCCCACTCACTTTCTTGTAAATACAGACTTCTCCAAAAGTCTTTATAAAACCATATGCTTTGATCACACTATCAAAGCGTTTATTCCAACTCCGAGAGGCTTGCACCAGTCCATAAATGGATCGCTGGAGCTTGCACACTTTGTTAGCACCCTTTGGATCGACAAAACCTTTCGGTTGCATCATATAGAACTCTTCTTCCAGAAATCCATTCAGGAATGCAGTTTTTACATCCATTTACCAAATTTCATAATCATAAAATGCAGCAATTGCTAACATGATTCGGACAGACTTAAGCATCGCTACGGGTGAGAAAGTCTCATTGTAGTTAACTCCTTGAACTTGTCGAAAACCATTCGCAACAAGTCGAGCTTTGTAAACAGTACATTACCGTCTGCGTCGGTCTTCTTCTTAAAGATCCATTTATTCTATGGCTTGCCGATCATCAGGCAAGTCCACCAAAGTCCACACTTTGTTCTCATACATGGATATCATCTCAGATTTCATGGCTTCAAGCCATTTCACGGAATCTGGGCTCATCATCGCTTCCTCATAGTTCGGAGGTTCATCATGGTCTAGTAACATGACTTCCAGAATAGGATTACCGTACCACTCTAGAGCGGATCTGACTCTGGAAGACCTACGAAGTTTGGTAGTAATTTGATCTGAAGTTTCATGATCATCATCATTAACTTCCTCACTAATTGGTGTAGTTTTCACTAGAACTGATTTCTGTGATGAACTACTTTCCAATAAGGGAGAAGGTACAATTACCTCATCAAGTTCTACTTTCCTCCCACTCACTTCTTTGAAGAGAAACTCCTTCTCTAGAAAGGATCCATTCTTAGCAACAAATATTTTGCCTTCGGATCTGTGATAGAAGGTGTACCCAGCAATTTCCTTTAGGTATCCTATGAAGACGCACTTCTCCGATTTTGGTTTGAGCTTATCAGGTTGAAGCTTTTTCACATAAGCATCACAACCCCAAACTTTAAGAAACGACAACTTTGGTTTCTTGCCAAACCAAAGTTCATAAGGCGTCGTCTCAACGGATTTTGATGGTGCCCTATTTAAAGTGAATGCAGTCGTCTCTAAAGCATAACCCCAAAATGATAGCAGTAAATCAGTAAGAGACATCATAGATCGCACCATACTCAATAAAGTACGGTTACGATGTTAGGACACACCATTTCACTGTGGTGTTCCAGGTGGCGTTAGTTGTGAAACTATCCCATGTTGTTTCAAATGAAGACCAAACTTGTAGCTCAAATATTCTCCTCCACAATCATATTGTAGAAACTTTATTTTCTTGTTACGATGATTTTCCACTTCACTCTGAAATTCTTTGAACTTTTCAAATGTTTCAGACTTATGCTTCATTAAGTAGATATAACCATATCTTCTTAAATTATATGTGAAGGTAAGAACAAAACGATACCCACCACGAGCCTCAATACTCATTGGACCACATACATCGGTATGTATTATTACCAACAAGTCAGTAGCTCATTCCATTGTTCCAGAGAACAGAGTTTTAGTCATCTTGCCCATAAGGCACGGTTCGCAAGCACCAAGTGATTCCAGAAGTCCATCGGCATGGAGTTTCGTCATGCGCTTTACACTAATATGACCCAAATGGCAGTGCCACAAATAAATTGCATTATCATTATTGAACTTATATCTTTTGGTTTCAACACTATGAATATGTGTATCACTACTATCGAGATTCAACCAAAATAGACCAGTCAGCAGGGGTGCATGACCATAAAAGATATTACTCATATAAATAGAACAACCATTATTCTCTAATTTAAATGAATAACCGTCTCGCATTAAACAAGATCCATATATAATGTTCATGCTCAACGCTGGCACCAAATAACAATTATTCAGGTCTAAAACTAATCCCGGTGGTAGATGTCTATACCCCTATATAGTGTGCAAATAACTTTGAAAGATGGTCGTTCGATGAAGCCAATCCAACGATGCAGAGATGGAAAATCTGATCACTAATGGCCGTTGGATATCATTTACATTCCACCAGATTCTGCCACATGTACAATCTAGAAGACTCCATGGTTGAACTTAAGCATAATGCACAAACCTTAAAACACAAGCACTTCTCCTTTGTTCTAGAATCCTCCGTATCATAATTGCCCATTTTTTCTAAATGAATTGCCATTATTTGTTTTTACTTTATGCTTTACAACGCACAATTCCATGAATCTTAGAATAGATTAATTTTTTTATAAAAACTAATTTATTTTGAAGATGAACTATAAGAATTAAACGAACATCTACATCATGCATATATGACTCAAAGGTTACATGCTATAGTGTGGTCTTTATTCATAATTTGGTTGCCAAATCTCATGCGTGCAATGCACGTATACCTAAATAGTAGAGGTAGCGTGCCGACCGCGATCACATCGACTTTGGAACCATTTCCCATGCGCATCGTCACCTCGTCCGTAGCCAATCCTCGCTTAATCCGTAGCCCCTGTTTCGAGTTACAAATATGAGCAACAGAACTAGTATCAAATACCCAGGCGTTACTGTGAGCATTAGTTAAGTACACATCAATAACATGTATATCAAATATACCTTTCACTTTGCCATCCTTCTATCTGCCAAATACTTGGGGCAGTTCCGCTTCCAGTGACCAGTCCCTTTGCAGTAGAAGCACTCAGTTTCAGGCTTAGGTCCAGACTTGGGTTTCTTCTCTTGAGTGGCAACCTTTTTGCCGTTCTTCTTGAAATTCCCCTTCTTCCCTTTGCCCTTTTTCATGAAAATAGTGGTCTTATTGACCATCAACACTTGATGCTCCTTTTTGATTTCTACCTCCGCGGCCTTTAGCATCGCGAAGAGCTCGGGAATAGTCTTGTTCATCCCTTGCATATTATAGTTCATCACGAAGCCTTTATAGCTTGGTGGCAGTGATTGAAGAACTCTGTCAATGACACAATCAAGTGGAAGATCAACTCCCAGTTGAGTCAAGTGATTATGGTACCCAGACATTCTGAGTATGTGTTCATTGACAGAACTATTCTCCTCCAATTTGCAGTTGTAGAACTTGTTGGAGACTTTATATCTCTCAACTCGGGCATTTGCTTGAAATATTAACTTCAACTCTTGGAACATCTCATATGTTCCATGACGTGCAAAATGTCTTTGAAGTCCCGATTCTAAGCCGTAAAGCATAGCACACTGAACTATCGAGTAGTCATCAGCTTTGCTTTGCCAGACGTTCTTAATGTCATCAGTAGCATCTGCAGTAGGCCTGGTACCCAACGGTGCTTCCAGGACGTAATTCTTCTGTGCAGCAATGAGGATAATCCTCAAGTTATGGACCCAGTTCGTGTAGTTGCTGCCATCATCTTTCAACTTAGCTTTCTCTAGGAACGCATTAAAATTCAAAGGAATGGTAGCACGGGCCATTGATCTACAACAACATAGAAATGCAAAATACTATCAGGTACTAAGTTCATGATAAATCTAAAGTTCAATTAATCATATTACTTAAGAAGTCCCACTTAGATAGACATCCCTTTAATCATCTAAGTGATCATGTGATCCAAGTCAACTAAACCATGTCTGATCATCATGTGAGATGGAGTAGTTTTCAATGGTGAACATCACTATGTTGATCATATCTACTATATGATTCACGCTCGACCTTTCGGTCTCAGCGTTCCGAGGCCATATATGCATATGCTAGGCTCGTCAAGTTTAACCCGAGTATTCTGCGTGTGCAAAACTGGCTTGCACCCGTTGTATGTGAACGTAGAGCTTATCACACCCGATCATCACGTGGTGCCTCGGCACGACGAACTGTAGCAACGGTGCATACTCAGGGAGAACACTTGTACCTTGAAATTTAGTAAGGGATCATCTTATAATGCTACCGACGTTCTAAGTAAAATAAGATGCATAAAGGATAAACATCACATGCAATCAAAATATGTGACATGATATGGCTATCATCATCTTGTTCTCATGATCTCCATCACCGAAGCATCGTCATGATCTCCACCGTCACTAGCGTGACACCTTGATCTCCATCTTAGCATCATTGTCGTCTTGCCAACTATTGTTACTACGACTATCTCTACCGCTTATGATAAAGTAAAACAATTACATGGCGATTGCATTGCATACAATAAAGCGACAACCATATGGCTCCTTCCAGTTGCCGATAACTTTGTTACAAAACATGATCATCTCATACAACAATTTATATCACATCATGCCTTGACCATATCACATCACAGCAAGCCCTGCAAAAACTAGTTAGACGTCCTCTACTTTGTTGTTGCAAGTTTTACGTGGCTGCTTTGGGCTTCTAGCAAGAACCGTTTTTATCTACGCATCAAAACCACAACGATTTTTTGTCAAGTGTGTTGTTTTAACCTTCAACAAGGACCGGGCGTAGCCACACTCGATTAAACTAAAGTTGGAGAAACAGACACTCACCAGCCACCTATGTGCGAAGTACGTTGGTAGAATCAGTCTCGTGTAAGCGTACGCGTAATGTCGGTTTGAGCCGCTTCATCCAACAATACCGCCAAATCAAAGTATGACATGCTGGTAAGCAGTATGACTATTATCGCCCACAAGTCTTTGTGTTCTACTCGTGCATATAACATCTACGCATAGACCTGGCTCGGATGCCACTATTGGGGAACGCGGTAATTTCAAAAGTTTTCCTACGACAATGCAAGATCTATCTACGAGATGCATAGCAACGAAAGGGGAGAGTGTGTCCTCGTACCCTTGTAGACCGAAAGCAGAAGCGTTGTGACAACGCGGTTGATGTAGTCGTACGTCTTCACGATCCGACCGATCCTAGCACCAAAGATACGGCACCTCCGCGATCTGCACACGTTCAGCTTGGTGACGTCCCATGAACTCTAGATCCACCTGATGTCGAGGGAGAGCTTCTTCAGCAAGATGGCATGGTGATGGTGATGATGAAGTTACCGGCGCAGGGCTTCGCCAAAGCACTACAACAATATGACCAAGGTGGAAATTTGTGGAGGGGGGCACCGCACATGGCTAAACAATCAACTTGTGTGTCTATGGGGTGCCCCCCCCCCGTATATAAAGGAGGAGAGGGGAGGCCGGCCGGCCCTACTTGGCACGCCACCAATAGGGGAATCCTACTAGGACTCCAAGTCCTAGTAGGTTTCCACCTAAAGGGAGAGAGGGGAAGAAAAGAGAGGGAGAGGAAGGAGGAAAGGGGGGCGCCCCCCCCCCTCCTTGTCCTATTCGGAATCAAGGGGGAGGGGCGCATGGCCTACCCTGGTCGCCCCTCTCTCTCTCCACTAAGGCCCATCGAGGCCCATTAGTTCCCCCGGGGGTTTTGATAACCCTCCGGCACTCCGGTTTTATCCGGAATTTCAGGTGTCTGAATATAGTCATCCAATATATCAATCTTTATGTCTCGACCATTTTGAGACTCCTCATCATGTCCATCATCACATCCGGGACTCCGAACAACCTTCGGTACATCATATCACATAAACTCATAATACCAATCGTCATCGAACTTTAAGCGTGCGGACCCTATGGGTTCGAGAACTATGTAGACATGACCGAGACACGTCTCCGGTCAATAACCAATAGTGGAACCTGGATGCTCATATTGGTTCCTACATATTCTACGAAGATCTTTATTGGTCAAACCGCATAACAACATATGTTGTTCCCTTTGTCATCGGTATGTTACTTTCCCGAGATTCGATCGCCGGTATCTTCATACCTAGCTCAATCTCGTTACCGGCAAGTCTCTTTACTCGTTCCGTAATACTTCATCCCGCAACTAACTCATTAGTTACAATGCTTGCAAGGCTTATAGTGATGAGTATTACTGAGAGGGCCCAGAGATACCTCTCTGAAACACAGAGTGCCAAATCCTAATCTCGATATATGCCAACCCAACAAACACATTTGGAGACACCTGTAGAGCACCTTTATAATCACCCATTTACATTGTGATGTTTGGTAGCACACAAAGTGTTCCTCCGGTATTCAGGAGTTGCATAATCTCATAGTCTGAGGAACTTGTATAAGTCATGAAGAAAGCAGTAGCAATGAAACTGACACGATCATAATGCTAAGCTAATGGATGGGTCATGTCCATCACATCATTCTCCTAATGATGTGATCCCGTTTATCAAATGACAACACATGTCTATGGTTAGGAAACATAACCATCTTTGATTAATGAGCTAGTCAAGTAGAGGCATACTAGGGACTATATGTTCTGTCTATGTATTCACACATGTACTAAGTTTCCGGTTAATACAATTCTAGCATGAATAATAATAATTTATCATGAATTAAGGAAATAAATAATAACTTTATTATTTCCTCCATGGCATATTTCCTTCAATTAGAAGTTTCCTTGGTCATGTCGGTTTTTATAGGAGGTTCATTAAAGACTTCTCAAAAATTTCTAGGCCTCTAACTAATCTCTTACAAAAAGATGTTCCTTTTGTCTTTGATGATGATTGTGTAGAAGCATTTGAAATACTTAAGAAAGCCTTGATTTTTGCACCTATTGTTCAGCCACTTGATTGAAATTTACCCTTTGAAATTATGTGTGATGCTAGTGATTTTGATGTAGGTGCTATTCTAGGACAAAGAGTTGATAAGAAATTAAATGTTATCCAATATGCTAGTAAAACTCTAGACAGTGCCCAGAGAAATTATGCTACTACTGAAAAACAATTTTTAGCAGTTGTGTTCGCTTGTGATAAGTTCAAACCTTATATTGTTGATTCCAAAGTAACTATTCACACTGATCATGCTGCTATTAAATATCTTATGGAAAAGAAAGATGATAAACCTAGACTTATTATTAGATGGGTTCTCTTTCTACAAGAATTTGATTTGCATATTATTGATAGAAAGGGAGCTGAGAACCCCGTTGCAGATAACTTGTCTAGGTTAGAAAATGTTCTTGATGACCCACTACCTATTGATGATAGCTTTCCTGATGAACAAGTAGCTATCATAAATGCTTCTCATACTGCTCCATGGTATGCTGATTATGCTAATTACATTGTTGCTAAATTTATGCCACCTAGTTTCACATACCAGCAAAAGAAAAAGTTTTTCTATGATTTAAGACATTACTTTTGGGATGACCCACACCTTTATAAGGAAGGAGTAGATGGTGTTATTAGACGTTGTGTACCTGAGCATGAACATGAACAGATCCTAGGCAAGTGTTGATATGTCTCCGTCGTATCTACTTTTCCAAACACTTTTGCCCTTGTTTTGGACTCTAACTTGCATGATTTGAGTGGAACTAACCCGGACTGACGCTATTTTTAGTAGAACTGCCATGGTGTTATTTTTGTGTAGAAATAAAAGTTCTCGAAATGACCTAAAAATCCACGGAGCAACTTTTTGGATTTAATAAAAAATATTGGTGAAAGAATCAAGGTTAGGGGCCCACACCCTGTCCACGAGGGTGGGGGCACGCCCTACCCCCTGGGCGCGCCCCCTGCCTCGTGGGCCCCCTGATGCTCCACCGACCTCAATCAAACTCCATATATTCATGTTTGGGGAGAAAAAAATCAGAGAGTAGGATTCATCGCGTTTTATGATACGGAGCCGCCGCCAAGCCCTAAACTCTCTCGGGAGGGCTGATCTGGAGTCCGTTCGGGGCTCCGGAGAGGGGAATCCGTCGCCGTCATCATCATCAACCATCTCCATCACCAATTTCATGATGCTCACCGCCGTGCGTGAGTAATTCCAACGTAGGCTTGTTGGACGGTGAAGGGTTGGATGATATTTACCATGTAATCGAGTTAGTTTTGTTAGGGTTTGATCCCTAGTATCCACTATGTTCTGAGATTGATGTTGCTATGACTTTGCTATGCTTAATGCTTGTCACTAGGGCCCGAGTGCCATGATTTCAGATCTGAACCTATTATGTTTTCATGAATATGTGTGAGTTCTTGATCCTATCTTGCAAGTCTATAGTCACCTATTATGTGTTATGATTAGTTAACTCCGAAGTGACAATAATTGGGATACTTACCGGTGATGACCGTAGTTTGAGGAGTTCATGTATTCACTAAGTGTTAATGCTTTGGTCCGGTACTCTATTAAAAGGAGGCCTTAATATCCCTTAGTTTCCAATAGGACCCCGTTGCCACGGGAGGGTAGGACAAAAGACGTCATGCAAGTTCTTTTCCATAAGTACATATGACTATATTCGGAATACATGCCTACATTACATTGATGAACTGGAGCTAGTTCTGTGTCACCCTATGTTATAACTATTGCATGAAGAATCGCATCCAACATAATTATCCATCACTGATCCAATGCCTACGAGCTTTTCACTATTCCTCTTTGCTTAGTTACTTTACCGTTGCCACTGTTACAATTACTACAAAACTGCTACTGTTACCTTTGCCACTGTTACCCTTACTTCCGTACTACTTTGCTACTAAATACTTTGCTGCAGATATTAAGTTATCCAGGTGTGGTTGAATTGAGAGCTCAACTGCTAATACCTAAGAATATTCTTTCGATCCCCTTGTGTCGAATCAATAAATTTGGGTTTAATACTCTACCCTCAAAAACTGTTGCGATCCCCTATACTTGTGGGTTATCAAAACTATTTTCTGGCACCGTTGCCGAGGAGAATATCTCTATTCTTTGAGTCACTTGGGATTTATATCTACTGATCACTATCAGGAACTTGAAAGACGAAAGAACTAAGATTTTTCCCTCAACTACGAGGGGAGGTAAGGAACTGCCATCTAGCTCTGCACTTGATTCACCATCTGTTTTGAGTAAGCTTGCGACACGTAAACCTACTTCTGCTATTAATTCTGATATGTCGCATGTTATTGATGATGCCACTTTTGCTATGCGTGATGCTTATGATGAAACTACTTCTATGCTTGATACTATTGTGTCGTTAGGTGAATTTCTTGATGAACAATTTGCTAGGGCTAGAGAGAATGAAATTATTGAAACTGATAATATTGATGAAAGTGATGATGAAGATTCTCCCCCTAGATATGAATTGCCTGTTGTGCCTGAGGGTTATGTTATGGATGAAGAAACTGCTAGAGATTTTCTTTCTTGCAATGATAGATCTGATCTTAAGAAACTATTAGCTAAGCTGAAAGAAAAGTCTCTGAATGCTAGAATGAAATATGACCCTGCTTTTGCTACTTCACCTATCTGTGTTACTGATAAGGATTATGATTTCTCTGTCGATCCTGAGATAATTACTTTGGTTGAATCTGATCCTTTTTATGGCTATGAATCTGAAACTGTTGTGGCACATCTTACTAAGTTAAATGATATAGCCACCCTATTCACTAATGATGAGAAAACTCGCTACTACTATATCCTTAAGATATTTCCGTTATCATTAAAGGGTGATGCTAAAACATGGTTTAATTCTCTTGATCTTGGTTGTGTGTGTAGTCCCCAAGATATGATTTATTACTTCTCTGCTAAATATTTCCCCGCTCATAAGAAACAAGCTGATTTAAGGGAAATATATAATTTTGTGCAAATTGAAGAAGAAAGTATCCCACAAGCTTGGGGGAGGCTTCTCCAATTACTTAATGCTTTGCCTGATCATCCTCTCAAGAAAAATGAAATACTTGATATCTTTTATAACGGACTAACTAATGCTTCCAGAGACCACCTGGATAGTTGTGCTGGTTGTGTTTTCAGGGAAAGAACTGTCGAGCAAGCTAAATTGCTATTGAATAATATGTTGACTAATGAAAACAATTGGACATTTCCTAAACCAACTCCTAAGCCAACTCCGAAGAAAAGACGTGTTCTATTTCTCAGCCCTGAAGATATGCAAGAGGCAAAGAAATCTATGAAAGAAAAAGGTATTAAAGCTAAAGATGTTAAGAATTTACCTCCTGTTGAAGAAATACCTGGCCTTAATATACCAGCTATTGAAGAGATACATGGTCTTGATAACCCGACACAGGTAGTAAAGGTAAATTCTCTCTATAGAGATGATAAAGTTGAAATCTCGCCTACTAAGTTTGCTAGCCAATGCTTGGATGAGTTTGATGACTTTATGGCTAAACAAGAAAATTTCAATGCTTATGTTGGTAGACAATTGAAAAGTAATGCTTATATGATTGGACACTTGAGTGATTATATGTCTAGAGTTAATAGTGAACTTAAACTCATTAGTAAACATGCTTCTATGGTTACCACTCAAGTAGAACAAGTGCTTAAGGCTCAGAATGATTTGCTCAGTGAATTAAATAATAAGAAAAATGATAATGTTGTTAGAGTTATGACTAGAGGGGGTAAAATGACTCAGGAACCTTTGTATCCTGAGGGCCACCCTAAGAGAATTGAGCAAGATTCTCAGAGAACTAATGATGATGCACCTAGTCCTTCTAAAAAGAAGAAAAAGAAAAATGATAGGACTTTGCATGCTTCTAGTGAACCTGTTGTAGACACACCTGAGAATCCCAATGATATTTCTATTTCTGAAGCTAAAACACAATCTGATGATGAACATGAACCTAGTGGTAATGTTAATGATAGTGTTCATGTCGATGCTCAACCTAGCAATACCAATGATGTAGAGATTGAACCTGTTGTTGATCTTGATAACCCACAATCAAAGAATCAGCGTTATGATAAGAGAGACTTTGTTGCTAGTAAGCACGGTAAAGAAAGAGAACCATGGGTTTAGAAACCCATGCCTTTTCCTCCTAAACCATCCAAGAAAAAGGATGACGAGGATTTTGAGCGCTTTGCTGAAATGATTAGACCTATCTTTTTGCGTATGCATTTGACTAATATGCTTAAAATGAATCCTTATGCTAAGTACATGAAAGATATTGTTACAAATAAAAGAAAGATATCAGAAGCTAAAATTTCCACCATGCTTGCTAATTATACTTTTAAGGGTGGAATATCAAAGAAACTTGGAGATCCGGGTGTACCAACTATACCATAGTCCATTAAAAGAAACTATGTTAAAACTGCTTTATGTGATCTTGGAGCCGATGTTAGTGTTATGCCTCTCTCTTTATATCATAGAGTTGAATTGAATAAGTTGACACCTACTAAAATATCTTTGCAAATGGCCAATAAATCAAACGCTATACCTGTCGGTATTTGTGAGCATGTGCCTGTTGTGGTTGCAAACGTTATTATCTTAACGGACTTTGTTATTCTTGATATTCCCGAGGACGATAGTATATCGATTATCCTTGGTAGACCCTTTTTGAATACTGCAGGGGCTGTTATTGATTGCAACAAAGGCAATGTCACTTTTCATGTTAATGGTAATGAGCATACGGTACACTTTCCGAGGAAACAACCTCAAGTTCACAGTATCAATTCTATTGGAAAAATTCCAACTATTACTATTGGAGGTTTTGAATTTCCTCTCCCTACTGTCAAGAAGAAATATGATATTCTTATTATTGGGGATGTACATATCCCCATTGAGGTAACCTAGTGTTATTCGAAATTTCTCCGGTTTCATGCGATTCGGAACGAGTTTGTTAACAAGACCTTATCAACCTTGTTAGTGGATTCCTTTTGATGAGCATGAGATGGATGAAGTTAGAAAGCACAACCTTCTGTACCCTCCTTTTACTTTCTACTATTTAGATTAAATAAAGCAAAAATAGTATTTTTCTGTTTGTTTTCTGATTTATCCTTGCAATAAAAAAATACCCCGAAAATAAAAGTTCTCCAAATGCCTTGAAAATGAAATATGATTTTTTTTTCTAGAATATTTGAGAATATCTGGCACTGAGATCACATCAGGGTGAGCCAGCACCTGTCCACGAGGGTCCAGGGCGCGCCACCCCCCTGGGGCGCGCCACCCTACCTTGTGGGCCCCTGGTGGCCCCCCTCCACTCATTCCTGCACCCACACACTTCTTCTTCCTCCCAAAAAATCACCAACTAGCTCAACCAAAAGTTCTAGCTCATCTTGCTGCCATTTTCGATCTCCTTGCTCAAAGCTCCATTCACAAAACTGCTTTGGGGGATTGTTCTTTGGTATGTGACTCCTCCAATGGTCCAATTAGTTTTTGTTCTAGTGCTTTATTCATTGAAAAAATTTACTGCTAAGGTGACCCTGCTTAAGCTTGCATGTCAAATCTATTTGGTCTCGAGAAGTTCTAATGCATGATATAGTCTCTAGGCACTTGTGGAAGTAGTTGCTATCAATTTTGTTGAGTTTGGTTCACTTTTATTTTCACTTACTAAAAATTTCAGAAATTTTCAGAAAATGATGAAGAGATTTTTGAGGGGCTCTTCAAGCCAAAGCTCAAAGGATAAACAAAATAAGGAGAATAAAAAGACCAAGTATAATCTCCCTCGCATCGTGGAGGTTCGGCCGTGCGAATGGCCTTGTGATGAGTTCTTGAGAGCAGCCGGGATTCATGATGATTTCTATTATTTGGCTGATAATGCGGGCCTCACCGACTTCCTCCACGACCAGCTCGATCAGCACGTACCTCATCTTGCCGGAGACCGTTCATGCATATCGGAGCCAGACACCAGCTCCAGAGCCTCAGCCGGAACTACCACTTGACCCTTATCGATAGTCCTTTTATCAGTGGGATCCGGAGGAGATCGCCCGCCAGTGGCACTCAGACGACACTCCTCAGTACACCGGAGGGAGTAGCTCTAATCCATGGGCATAGACCAACTTAGGCCAAAATCCTAAGCTTGGGGGAGTACGTATTTCACACTGACATTACATTCATGTTCACACACTCATTCTAGTTGTGGGTGCTCATAATTTTTCATTGTACTATCCATGCTAGTTTATTTTCTTTTGTTGCTTTCTTCTTGTGTGTTTGAATAACCTTAAGAAAAAACAAAAAAAATTATTAGTTTACTTTCCATGCTTGTAGTAGTAATTAAAAGAAAACCCAAAAAGATTTCCCATTCTTCTTTTTGCTTGTTGGGGGCTTTCCCATGTAAATAGTTTTATTTCTTTTCTTGTCTTTGGGGGTCGAGAGGAGAAGACCGTGATGAAAATGTTGAAGTAGCTCTCATATGCATTATTGTTGATTTAACCAAGAGCCCATATTACCTTGTCTTC
Source organism: Triticum dicoccoides (assembly GCF_002162155.2). Lineage (NCBI taxonomy): Eukaryota > Viridiplantae > Streptophyta > Magnoliopsida > Poales > Poaceae > Triticum > Triticum dicoccoides. The sequence continues at coordinate 403,373,919 of NC_041393.1, forward strand.
TCCCTTGGATTGAATACTTGCGGATTCTAGCTTAGTCCAATGCACGTGCACTATTATTATTATCCACACCGTTCGGTCGTGCAAGTGAAAGGCAATAATGACGATATATGATGGACTGATTGAGATGAGAGAAGCTGGTATGAACTCGACCTATCTTGTTTTTGTAAATATGATTAGTTCATCATTCCTGATTCAGCCTATTATGAATAAACATGTTTGCAATGACAATTAGAGATTATAGTTGCTTATGCCATGCTTAATTAGCTAGGAGTTTATAATGGTTTGCCTTGCGTGCCAACATGCTATTAAAATGGTTATGATGTGGTATGATAGGGTGGTATCCTCCTTTGAACGATTCGAGTGACTTGACTTGGCACATGTTCATGCATGTAGTTGAAACAAAATCAGCATAGCCTTCACGATATTTATGTTCATGGTGGATTATATCCAACTCATGCTTGCACTCGGTGTTGATTAATTTTAATGCATGTTCATGACTGTTGTTGCTCTCTAGTTGGTCACTTCCCAGTCTTTCTCTAGCCTTCACTTGTACTAAGCAGGAATACTGCTTGTGCATCCACTTCCATAAACCCCAAAGTTATTCCATATGAGTCCACCATACCTTCCTATATGCGGTATCTACCTGCCGTTCGAAGTAAATTTGTATGTGCCAAACTCCAAACCTTCAAATGAAATTCTGTTTTGTATGCTCGAACAACTCATGTATCAACTAGGGTTGTCTGTATCTTCCATTTTAGGTGGGTTATTCTCAAGAGGAGTGGACTCCGCTCCTCACTCATGAGAAAATGGCCGATAACCGGGATGCCCAGTCCCATGCTCAAATCAAATCAAAATAATTGCAAACAAAACTCCCCCAGGATTGTTGTTAGTTGGAGGCACCCATTGTTTCGGGCAAGCCATGGATTGATGATTGTTGGTGGAGAGGGAGTATAAAATTTACCATTCTGTTTGGGAACCGCCTATAATGTGTGTAGCATGGAAGATATCGAGATCTCTCGGTTGTTATGTTGACAATGAAAGTATGCCGCTCAAAATATTATTTATCTCTATTTCAAAATCGAGCTCTGGCACCTGTACAAATCCCTGCTTCCCTCTGCGAAGGGCCTATCTATTTACTTTCATGTTGAGTCATCATCCTCTTATTAAAAAGCACCAGTTGAGAGCACCACTATCATTTGCATGCATTACTATTAATTTATATTGAGTGTGACTATGACTGGATCTCTTTTACCATGAATTACAATGTTTAGCCAGTCCTTGATCTTTAAAGGTGCTCTGCATTTATGTTTTGCAGTCTCAGAAAGGGCTAGATACCATTTTGTCATATCATATTATGATTATTTTGAGAAAGTGTTGTCACCCGAGATTTATTATTATTGCTCGCTAGTTGATTATGCCATTGATGTGAGTAAACATGAGACCTAAGTGTTATTGTGCATATGGTTAGTTCATAATCTTTGCTAAAAACTTGAATGCTGGCTTTACGTATTTACAACAACAAGAGCAAACAGAGTTTGTAAAAGTTTTTCTTTATCACTTTCAGTTTGTCAACTGAATTGCTTGAGAACAAGCAAAGGTTTAAGCTTGGGGGAGTTGATACGTCTCAGTCGTATCTACTTTTCCAAACATTTTCGCCCTTGTTTTGGACTCTAACTTGCATCATTTGAATGGAACTAACCCGAACTGACATTGTTTTCAGCAGAACTGCCATGGTGTTATTTTTGTGCAAAAATAAAAGTTCTCGGAATGACCTAAAAATCCACAGAGCAACTTTTTGGATTTAATAAAAAATATTGGCGAAAGAATCAAGGTCAGGGGGGCCACGCCCTGTCCACGAGGGTGGGGGCGCGCCCCCCTGCCTCGTGGGCCCCCTAATGCTCCACCGACCTCAACTCCAACTCCATATATTCACGTTCGGGGAGAAAAAAATCAGAGAGAAGGATTCATCGCGTTTTACGATATGGAGCCGCCGGCAAGCCCTAAACTCTCTTGGGAGGGGTGATCTGGAGTCCGTTTGGGGCTCCGGAGAGGGGAATCCGTCGCTGTCGTCATCATTAACCATCCTCCATCACCAATTTCATGATGCTCACCGCCGTGCGTGAGTAATTCCATCGTAGGCTTGCTGGACGGTGAAGGGTTGGATGAGATTTACCATGTAATCGAGTTAGTTTTGTTAGGGTTTGATCCCTAGTATACACTATGTTCTGAGATTGATGTTGCTATGACTTTGCTATGCTTAATGCTTGTCACTAGGGCCCGAGTGTCATGATTTCAGATCTGAACCTATTATGTTTTCATGAATATATGTGAGTTCTTGATCCTATCTTGCAAGTCTATAGTCACCTATTATGTGTTATGATCCGTTAACCCTGGAGTGACAATAATCGGGATACTTACCTATGATGACTGTAGTTTGAGGAGTTCATGTATTCACTAAGTGTTAATGCTTTGGTCTGGTACTCTAAAAAAAGGAGACCTTGATATCCCTTAGTTTCCAATAGGACCCCGCTGCCACGGGAGGGTAGGACAAAAGACGTCATGCAAGTTCTTTTCCATAAGCACGTATGACTATATTCGGAATACATGCCTACATTACATTGATGAACTGGAGCTAGTTCTGTGTCACCCTATGTTATAACTATTGCATGAGGAATCGCATCCGACATAATTATCCATCACTGATCCAATGCCTACGAGCTTTTCACATATTGCTCTTTGCTTAGTTACTTTACCGTTGCCATTGTTATAATTACTACAAAACTGCTACTGTTACCTTTGCCGCTGTTACCATTGCTTCCATACTACTTTGTTACTAAATACTTTGCTGCAGATATTAAGTTATCCAGGTGTGGTTGAATTGAAAACTCAACTGCTAATACTTGAAAATATTCTTTGGCACCCCTTGTGTTGAATCAATAAATTTGGGTTGAATACTCTGTCCTCGAAAATTGTTGCGATCCTCTGTACTTGTGGGTTACAAGTGTCACTCCGAGGCTTACGGAGGACACCATGCAGGAGATAGAACTGCACATTAGGTATTGCAATCCGGTTTTTATTGGCCTACTCTTTTCAAAGACGCCCGTAAGTTTCTCTTATCCTGTGATGAATGTCAGAGAATTGGTAATATTAGTAGACGTCAAGAAATGACATGAACTATTCACTTGTTATTGAACCATTTGATGTTAGGGCTTTGATTATATGGGACCTTTTCCTTCCTCTAATGGGTATACACATATTTCAGTTCCTGTTGATTACGTTACTAAGGGGGTAGAAGCTATTACAACTAGTAGTGCTGATCATAACACTTCTATTAAGATGCTTAAAGAAGTTGTTTTTTCCAAGGTTTGGAGTCCCTAGATATTTAATGACTGATGGTGGTTCACATTTTATTCATGGTGCTTTTTGTAAAATGCTTGCTAAATATGATGTTAATCGTAGAATTGCATCTCCATACCACCCTCAGTCCAGTGGTCAAGTAGAATTGAGTAATAGAGAGATTAAATTGATTTTGCAAAAGACTGTTAATAGATCTAGAAAGAATTGGTCCAAGAAACTTGACAATGCATTATGGGCCTATAGAACTGGATATAAAAATCCTATGGGTATGTCTCCGTATAAAATGGTTTATGGAAAAGTATGTCACTTACCTCTCGAACTAGAACATAAGGCATATTGGGCTATTAAAGAGCTCAATTATGATTTCAAACTTGCCGGTGAGAAGAGGCTTTTTTACATTAGCTCACTTGATGAATGGAGAACCTAGGCCTATGAGAATGCCAAATTGTTTAAAGAAAAGATTAAAAGATGGCATGACAAAAGGATACAAAAGCGTGAGTTTAATGTAGATGATTATGCCTTACTATACAACTCTCGTTTAAGATTTTTTGCAGGAAAACTTCGCTCTAAATGGCAAGGTCCTTACGTTATCGAGGAGGTCTATCGTTCCGGTGCCACAAAAATCAACAACGCCGAAGGCACAAATTCGAAGGTGGTGAACGGTCAAAAATCATACATTATATCTCAGGTAATCCCATAAATGTTGAAACCAATGTTATTGACACTGTAACCCCGGAGGAGTACATAAGGACACTTTCCAGAATGTTTCATACTCCGAAAAGGAATAGGTATGTGGTACGGTAAGTAAACTGACTCCAAAAACTGTTCAAATAGCAATTTTTCTCCATTTGGAATATTCAAAAAATTAGAAAAATAAGAAGTAGTCCGAAGGAGACACGAGGCATCCACGAGGGTGGAGGGTGCACCCTGTTGGGGAACGTAGTAATTTCAAAAAAAAATCTACGCACACGCAAGATCATGGTGATGCATAGCAACGAGAGGGGAGAGTGTGTCCACGTACCCTCGTAGACCAAAAGTGGAAGCGTTAGCACAACGCGGTTGATGTAGTCGTATGTCTTCACGGCCCGACCGATCAAGCACCGAAACTAAGGCACCTCCGAGTTCTTGCACACGTTCAGCTCGATGACGTCCCCCGTACTCCGATCCAGCAGAATGTCGGGGAAGAGTTCCGTCAGCACGACGGCGTGGTGATGGTCTTGATGTTCTACCGTCGCAGGGCTTCGCCTAAGCACCCCTACAATATTATCGAGGACAACTATGGTGGAGGGGGGCACCGCACACGGCTAAGAGATAAAGAGATCAATTGTTGTGTCTATGGGGTGCCCCCCTCCCCCGTATATAAAGGAGTGGAGGAGGGGGGCGGCCAAGGGGGGTGGCGCGCCCTAGGGGGGGAGTCCAACCCCCACCGGGAGTAGGACTCCCCCCATTCCTATTAGGAGAGGGAGAGGGAAGGAAGAGGAGGGAGGGAAGAAGGAAAGAGGGGGTCGGCCCCCCTCCCAATTCGGATTGGGCTTGGGGGCGCGCCCCCTCCTTTGCTCCTTTCCCCTCCTTTCCACTAAGGCCCAATAAGGCCCATATACCTCCCGGGGGGTTCCGATAACCTCCCGGAGCTCCGGTATTGTCCCAATCTCACCCGGAACCTTTCCGGTGTCCAAATATAGTCGTCCAATATATCAATCTTTATGTCTTGACCATTTCGAGACTCCTCGTCATGTCCGTGATCACATTCGAGACTCCGAACAACCTTTGGTACATCAAAACTCATAAACTCATAATAAAACTGTCAACGAAACCTTAAGCGTGCGGGCCCTATGGGTTCGAGAACTATGTAGACATGACCGAGACACGTTTCCGGTCAATAACCAATAGCGTAACCTGGATGCTCATATTGGCTCCTACATATTCTACGAAGATCTTTATCGGTCAAACCGCATAACAACATACGTTGTTCCCTTTGTCATCGGTATGTTACTTGCCCAAGATTCGATCGTCAGTATCCCAATACCTAGTTCAATCTCGTTACCGACAAGTCTCTTTACTCGTTACGTAATGCATCATTCTGTAACTAACTCATTAGCTACATTGCTTGCAAGGCTTATAGTGATGTGCATTACCGAGAGGGCCCAGAGATACCTCTCCGACAATCGGAGTGACAAAACCTAATCTTGAAATACGCCAACTCAACATGTACCTTTGGAGACACCTGTAGAGCTCCTTTATAATCACCTAGTTACGTTGTGACATTTGGTAACACACAAAGTGTTCCTCCGGTAAATGGGAGTTGCATAATCTCATAGTTGTAGGAACATGTATAAGTCATCAAGAAAGCAATAGCAACATACTAAACGATCAAGTGCTAAGCTAACGGAATGGGTCATGTCAATCACATCATTCTACTAATGATATGATCATGTTAATCAAATGATAACTCATGTCTATGGCTAGGAAACACAACCATCTTTGATCAACAAGCTAGTCAAGTAGAGGCATACTAGTGACACTATGTTTGTCTATGTATTCACACATGTATTATGTTTCCGGTTAATACAATTCTAGCATGAATAATAAACATTTATCATGATATAAGGAAATAAATAATAACTTTATTATTGCCTCTAGGGCATATTTCCTTCAGAAGGGGGATTCCATCTCCCACCTCCTCTTTTTTCTTCTGGTTGACGCTCGGGTAGCTATCTTGGAGAAGGCAAAGATAGTTGGCCACATCTTTGTCAATCACGTAATTCTACTAATGATGTGATCCCGTTAATCAAATGACAACTCATGTCTATGGTTAGGAAACATAACCATCTTTGATTAATGAGCTAGTCAAGTAGAGGCATACTAGTGACATTAAGTTTGTCTATGTATTCACACATGTATCATGTTTCCGGTTAATACAATTCTAGCATGAATAATAAACATTTATCATGATATAAGGAAATGAATAATAACTTTATTATTGCCTCTAGGGCATATTTCCTTCAGTCTCCCACTTGAACTAGAGTCAATAACCTAGATTACACAGTAATGATTCTAACACCCATGGAGTCTTGGTGCTGATCATGTTTTGCTCGAGGAAGAGGCTTAGTCAATGGGTCTGCAACATTCAGATCCGTACGTATCTTGCAAATCTCTATGTCTCCCACCTGGACTTGGTCCCGGATGGAATTGAAGCGTCTCTTGATGTGCTTGGTCCTCTTGTGAAATCTGGATTCCTTTGCCAAGGTAATTGCACCAGTATTGTCATAGAAGATCTTCATTGCTCCCGATGCACTAGGTATGACACCTAGATCGGAAATGAACTCCTTCATCCAGGCTCCTTCATTTGCTGCTTCTGAAGCAGCTACATAGTCTGCTTCGCATGTAGATCCCGCCACGATGCTTTGTTTAGAACAGCACCAACTGACAGCTCCACCGTTCAATATAAACACGCATCCGGTTTGCGATTTAGAGTCGTCCGGATCAGATCTTGCATCGACATAACCATTTACGACTAGCTCCTTGTCACCTCCATAAACGAGAAACATATCCTTAATCCTTTTCAGCTATTTCAGGATATTCTTGACCGCTGTCCAGTGATCCACTCCTGTATTACTTTGGTACCTTCCTGCTAAACTTATTGCTAGCATACATCAGGTCTGGTACACAGCATTGCATACATGATAGAGCCTATGGCTGAAGCATAGGGAACATCTTTCATTTTCTCTCTATCTTCTGCTGTGCTCGGACATTCAGTCTGACTCAACTTCACACCTTGTAATACAGGCAAGGACCCTTTCTTTGCTTGATCCATTTTGAACTTTTTCAAAACTTTATCAAGGTATGTGCTTTGTGAAAGTCCAATTAAGCGTTGCTACGTCTTGAGCTTGCGTTGGTTTTCCTCGAAGAGGAGAGGGTGATGCAGCAATAGTAGCGTAAGTATTTCCCTTAGTTTTTGAGAACCAAGGTATCAATCCAGTAGGAGGCTCCTCAAAAGTCCCACGTACCTACACAAACAAATTGAGTACTCACAACCTACGCAATAAAGGGGTTGTCAATCCCTTCACGGCCACTTGCGAAAGTGAGATCTAATAAAGATAAGATATATATATTTTTGGTATTTAATAATATAGATGCAGAAAGTAAAGATGCAAAAAAAAAGTAGATTGAAAACAAATATGATAAGAGATAGACCCGGGGGCCATAGGTTTCACTAGAGGCTTCTCTCAAGATAGCATAAGTATTACGGTGGGTGATCAAATTACTGTCGAGCAATTGATAGAAAAGTGCATAGTTATGAGATTATCTAGGCATGATCATGTATATAGGCATCACGTCCATAACAAGTGAACCGACTCCTGCCTGCATCTACTACTATTACTCCACACATCGACCGACTCCTGCCTGCATCTAGAGTATTAAGTTCATAAGAACAGAGTAACGCATTAAGCAAGATGACATGATGTAGAGGGATAAACTCAAGCAATATGATATAAACCCCATCTTGTTATCCTAGATGGCAACAATACAATACGTGCCTTGCAACCCTTTCTGTCACTGGGTAAGGACACCGCAAGATTGAACCCAAAGCTAAGCACTTCTCCCATGGCAAAAGGGATCAATCTAGCAAGCCAAACCAAACTGATAATTTGAAGAGACTTGCAAAGATAACTCAATCATACATAAAAGAATTCAGAGAAGATTCAAATATTATTCATAGATAAACTTGATCATAAATCCACAATTCATCGGATCTTGACAAACACACCGCAAAATGAGTTTACATCGAATAGATCTCCACAAGAGAGAGGGAGAACATTGTATTGAGATCCAAGAAGAGAGAAGAAGCCATCTAGCTAATAAATATGCACCCGTAGGTCTGTGGTAAACTACTCACAACTCATCAGAGGGGCAAGGATGTTGATGTAGAAGCCCTCCATGGTCGATTCCCCCTTCGGCAAAGTGCCAATGAAGGCTCCAAGATGGGATCTCGCGGATACAGAAGGGTACGTAGGTATATAGGAGGAAGAAGTACGTCAGTGGCCGCACGAGGGGCCCACGAGACAGGGGCGCGCCCTACAGGGGGCGCGGCCTCCTATCTCGTGGGAGCCTCGGCTGCTTCTTGACTTGTACTCCAAGTCCTCTGGATCACGTTCGTTCTAAAAATCATGCTCCCGAAGGTTTCATTCCGTTTGGACTCCGTTTGATATTCTTTTTCTTCAAAATACTGAAATAGGCAAAAAACGCAATATGGGATGGGCCTCCGGTTAGTAGGTTAGTCCCAAAAATGGTATAAATGTGTAAAATAAAGCCCATAAACATCCAAAAGGGGTAATATAATAGCATGGAACAATCAAAAATTATAGATACGTTGGAGACGTATCAAGCATCCCCAAGCTTAATTCCTGCTCGTCCTCGAGTAGGTAAATGGTAAAAAAGAAATTTTTGATGTGGAATGCTACCTAGCATAATTCTCAATGTAATTTTCTTTATTGTGGCATGAATGTTCAGATACAAATGATTCAAAATAAAATCTTATAAAACATAAAAATAATAATGCTTCAAAGCATACTAACAAATAATCATGTCCTATCAAAATAACATAGCCAAAGAAAGCTTATCCCTACAAAATCGTATAGTTAGGCCATGCTTCATTTTCATTACACAAAATACTCCCATCATGCACAACCCCGATGACGTGTCGAGCTATTGTTTCATACTTTTTAATGCGCTTCAACTTTTTCAACTCTTACGCAATACATGAGCGCAAGCCATGGACATAGCACTATGGTGGTATATGGTGGTTGTGAGGACAAAAAGGGAGAAGATAGTCTCACATCAACTAGGCGTATTAATGGGCTATATGGAGATGCCCATTAATAGATATCAATGCGAGTGAGTAGGGATTGCCATGCAACGGATGCACTTGATCTATAAATATATGAAAGCTCAACAAAAGAAACTAAGTGGGTGTGCATCCAACTTGCTTGCTCAAGAAGACCTAGGGCATTTTGAGGAAGCCCATCATTGGAATATACAAGCCAAGATCTATAATGAAAAATTCCCACTTAGTATATGAAAGTGACAACATAGGAGACTCTCTATCATGAAGATCATGGTGCTACTTTGAAGCACAAGTGTGGAAAAAGAGATAGTAGCATTGTCCCTTCTCTCTTTTTCTCTCATTTTATTTTTCTCTTTTTTTTCTTTTTTTTCTTTCTTTTTTTTCTTTGGCCTCTTTTTTTCTTTTTGGCCTTTCTCTTTTTTTTCTCTTTTTTTTGTAAAGTCCGCAGTCTCATCCTGACTTGTGGGGGAATCATAGCCTTCATCATCCTTTCCTCACTAGGACAATGCTCTAATAATGAAGATCATCACACTTTTATGGATTTACAACTCAAGAATTACAACTCAAAGCTAGAACAAGGTATGACTCTATATGAATGCCTCCGACCGTGTACAGGGATATGCAATGAATCAAGAGCGACATGTATGAAAATTATGAAAGTGGCCTTGCCACAAATACGATATCAACTACATGATCATGCAAAGAGCAATATGACAATGATGGAACGTGTCATAATAAACGGAATGGTGGAAAGTTGCATGGCAATATATCTCGGAATGGCTATGGAAATTCCATAATAGGTAGGTATGGTGGCTGTTTTAAGGAAGGTAAATAAGGGGTTTATGATACCGGCGAAAGTTGCACGGTAATAATAAAGGCTAGCAAAGTGGAAGGATGAGTGTGCATATATCCATGGACTCACATTAGTCAAAAAGAACTCATATACTTATTGCAAAAGTCTACTTAGCCCTCGAAGCAAAGTACTACTACACATGCCCCAAGAGGGATAGATTGGTAGGAAAAGACCATCGCTCGTCCCCGACTGCCACTCATAAGGAAGACAATCAAAAGAGCACCTCATGCAACAAATTTTTCACACAACTTTTACCATACGTGCATGCTACGGGACTTGCCAACTTCAACAAAAGTATTTCTCAATTTCATAATTACCCACTAGCATGACCCTAACATTACTACCTTTATATCTCAAAACAATTATCAAGCATCAAATTGATCATAGCATACAATTCTTTTTCTATGATAGTTTTTATTATACCCAACTTGGATGCTCATCATTCTAGGACCATTTTTATAACCATAGCAAATGCCATGCTTTTCTAAAAGACTCTCAACAAATATAACTGAAGCATGAGAGACTAGAAATTTCTTCAAAATTAAGACATCGTGCTCTAAAAGATATAAGTGAAGCACTAGAGCAAAAACTATCAAGCTCAAAAGATATAAGTGAAGCACATAGAGTATTCTAGCAAATTCTAATCAAATAGGCTTCTCCCAAAAGGTGTGTACAGCAAGGATGATTGTGGTAAACTAAAAGTCAAAGACTAATATAATACACGACGCTCCAAGCAAAACACATATCATGTAGCGAATAAAAATATAGCTCCAAGTAAAGTTACCAATGAACGAAGACCAAAGAGGGGATGCCTTCCCGGGGCATCCCCAAGCTTAGGCTTTTGGCTATTATTGAATATCTTGGGGTGCCTTGGGCATCCCCAAGCTTAGGCTCTTTCCACCCTTTATTCCATAGTCCATAAAAGCTTTACCCAAAACTTGAAAACTTCACAACACAAAACTCAACAGGAAATCTTATAAGCTCCGTTAGTCAAAGAAAACAAAATCACCACATAAGGTACTGTAATGAACTCATTCTTTATTTATTTTGGTGTTAAACCTACTGTATTCCAACTTCTTTATGGTTTATAAACTAATTTACTAGCCATAGTTGCATTGAAATAAGCAAACAACACACGAAAAACAGAATCTATAAAAAACAGAAGAGTCTATAGCAATCTGTAACTAACGCAAACTTCTGTAACTCTAAAAATCCTACCAAAATTGGAAGTCCTGGAAAATTTGTTTATTGAACAGAAGCAAAAATAATCAACGCAAAATCACGTTCCTGTGATTTAACAAAATTATATTCGTGCGTGCAAAGTTTCTGTTTTTCAGCAGAATCAAATCAACTATCATCGTAGTTTATCCTATAGGTTCTACTTGGCACAAACACTAATTAAAAGATAAAAACACATCTAAACAGAAGGTAGATGCAAGATTTTATACTAAACAGGAGCAAAAACAAAAAAATATAAAGAAAATTGGGTTGCCTCCCAACTAGCGCTATCGTTTAACGCCCCTAGCTAGGCATAAAAGCAAGGATAGACCTAAGTAGTGTCATCTTTGGCACTAAATTCATAAGTAGCCCGCATGATAGATTCATAAGGTAATTTGACTTTCTTTTGTTGGAAAGTGCTCCATGCCTTTCTTTAATGGAAATTGGAATCTAATATTCCCTTCCGTCATATCAATACTCGCACCAATCATTCTAAGGAAAGGTCTACAAAGAATAATAGGGCAAGAAAGATTGCAATCTATATCAAGAACGATAAAATCTACGGGCACCAAATTTCTATTTGAAAAAATAAGAACATCATTGATCCTTTCCATTGGCTTTTCAATGGTGGAATCTGCAAGGTGCAAGTTTAAAGAGCAATCATCAAGATCATGGAAACCTAGAATATCACATAAAGTTTTCGGAATCGTGGAAACACTAGCACCCAAATCACACAAAGCAAAACACTCATAGTCTTTAATTCTAATCTTTATAGTATGTTCCCACTCATCATTAAGTTTTCTAGGTATAGAAACTTTCAAATTAAGTTTTTCATCATAAGATTGCATCAACGCATCAACAATATGTTTGGTAAAAGCTTTATTTTGACTATAAGCATGAGGAGAATTAACAACGGATTGCAACAAGGAAATACAACCTTTTAAAGAACAATTATCATAATCAAATTCCTTGAAATCCGAGATAGTAGGTTCAATGTTATTAGAAGTTGAGGACTCTCCAATCTCACTTTTACCAAATTTAGCATCAAGATCTAAAGACTCCGAATTCTTGGGACGCCTTCTAGGCAAAGTTGATTCATCATCAGTCCCATAATCATCAAAATTCATATTGCAAAACATAGATCTAATAGGAGATGCATCAATAACTTTAAGATCCTCATCATTATTTTCATTAATTTTTCTGGTTTAGCGGCCATCTTATTGACTAAGGTGGCTTGCTTGTCAGAAATTTTGGCTATAGCATTTTCAAGCCGGATAATTTGAGTGTTAACACCATAAAATTCTTTATTCATATCATCAAGCTCTTTGTTCATAAACCCCAAAAAACTTTTTTGTTCCTTAAGCTCTTTTCTAAAGAAATTATTATGCTCAAATTGCAAATTCATAAAGCTTCTAATATTTGATTCAATCTCATCCATCCTTCTGAGAAGGTGGTCAGGACCCTTAGGCGAAGCCATAAGGTCAAACAAGCACACAAGCACACAAAAGAAGGCAAGTGAAAAGAGAGGGGGGATTGGGAAAGAGAGGGCGAATAAAACGGCAAGGGTGAAGTGGGGGAGAGGAAAACGAGAGGCAAATGGCAAATAATTTAAATGCGAGGGAGATGGGTTTGTGATGGGTACTTGGTATGTCTTGACTTGAGCGAAGACCTCCCCGGCAACGGCGCCAGAAATCCTTCTTGCTACGTCTTGAGCTTGCGTTGGTTTTCCTCGCAGAGGAGAGGGTGATGCAGCAATAGTAGCCTAAGTATTTCCCTCAATTTTTGAGAACCAAGGTATCAATCCAGTAGGAGGCTCCTCAAAAGTCCCACGCACCTACACAAACAAACTGAGAACTCGCAACCAACGCAATAAAGGGGTTGTCAATCCCTTCACGGCCACTTGCGAAAGTGAGATCTAATAAAGATAAGATAGATATATTTTTGGTATTTTATAATATAGATGCAGAAAGTAAAGATGCAAATAAAAGTAGATTGAAAACAAATATGATAAGAGATAGACCCGGGGGCCATAGGTTTCACTAGAGGCTTCTCTCAAGATAGCATAAGTATTATGGTAGGTGAACAAATTACTGCCGAGCAATTGATAGAAAAGCGCATAGTTATGAGATTATCTAGGCATGATCATGTATATAGGCATCACGTCCATAACAAGTAGACCAACTCCTGCCTGTATCTACTACTATTACTCCACACATCGACCGACTCCTGCCTGCATCTAGAGTATTAAGTTCATAAGAACAGAGTAACGCATTAAGCAAGATGACATGATGTAGAGGGATAAACTCAAGCAATATGATATAAACCCCATCTTGTTATCCTCGATGGCAACAATACAATACGTGCCTTGCAACCCTTTTTGTCACTGGGTAAGGAGACCGCAAGATTGAACCCAAAGCTAAGCACTTCTCCCATGGCAAGAAAAATAAATCTAGTTGGCCAAACCAAACTGATAATTCGAAGAGACTTGCAAAGATAACGCAATCATACATAAAAGAATTCAGAGAAGATTCAAATATTATTCATAGATAAACTTGATCATAAACCCACAATTCATCGGATCTCGACAAACACACCGCAAAAAGAGTTTACATCGAATAGATCTCCACAAGAGAGGGGGAGAACGTTGTATTGAGATCCAAAAAGAGAGAAGAAGCCATCTAGCTAATAACTATGGACACGTAGGTCTGTGGTAAACTACTCACAATTCATCAGAGGGGAAAGGATATTTATGTAGAAGCCCTCCATGGTCGATTCCCCCTCCAGCAGAGTGTCGGCGAAGGCTCGAAGATGGGATCTCGCAGATACAGAAGGTTGCAGTGGTGGAAATTGTGTTTCGTGGTACCCCTGGATGTTTTCGGGGTACGTAGGTATATATAGGAGGAACAAGTACGTCGGTGTGACGCCCCAAGACCGACGCTCTAGATGACTTTCAGCTATTTCGAGTTTCGCCGTGTGTTTCTTTTGTGCTTGCTCTTTTATTTTTGCATTGCATCGTTTCATCATGCCATCATATCATTAATTTTTATAACTCTTCTAAATAAATTGTATGGATTTTTCGATCCATTTAAATCGAGGGAATTCACTTGTGATTTCTCTTTATAACATATTAAAGCCTCTCTATATGATTAGGGAGCTATAATAAAATTATTCGATTTATTTGGAATTAACCATAACCCACTTGCAAAATATCCCATGCCGTTGTTATCTCAATTCTTGGTCTCCAACCTTGCCCATAATTTCTTTCATCATTTTCCGGAGCCCCACCGAAATCCTCAACATTTTTGGAAACTTCAAAAAACCTAGTCCTAGTTCAAACCCATTTGAATATCAAATGAGTTTGAATTTAAATCTTCCGGTCATGCCCACTTCTATTTTTCGTGGTTCCAGCTCATTTTTGTGAGCCCGGGAAAATTATCTGTGTGTCCAACTTCTTCCCCTAACCTCTCTTTCTTTTCTTTCTTAATCTCTGTTTTTTTATTTTAGTAGTGAGAGAGAGCCCAGCCGCAACCTGCAGCCAAGCCGGCCCTGCCTCCAAGGCCCATCTGCGCCAAGGCCCAGCCACGCCCCTACCTAACGCTAGCCTCCCCTCCGCTCGATCTCCATCTCCCTCGTCCTCCCTCAAGCGCCGCATCGCTTGTTCCCAGCGCCCGATCCCCATCTCCTCCCTCGCGCCGCCATCTCCCTCACTCGACCCCCTCGGCCTCCTTCACCGCGATTCCTCCTCCGTCGCGCCGTCCCTACCTTCCCCTCGTCGCCTCCATCCCTTTCCCCCATCGCCTCTGCGCGCGAGCGCTTGCACGCCCGCGCCTCCCGATCGATGTCGTGGCCGCTCCGACCGACGAGGACCCCCCTTGTGCCGCCAAGAGGAGAGCTCCTCTTCCTTGCACCCTGCTCCTTCCTCCTAAGCCTCTCCCTCGAGCTTCTCTGCCTCCGCACCCGCAAGTCGTCGGCGTTCCCGACGGCCTCGTCAGCCCCGTTGTTGAACACGGACACCTCCAGGAGCTTCCCCGAGCTCCAGTAGCTCTCGCGTCGCCATTCCCGCGACGACGACCTCCCCTTCCTCTGGTCCTCCTCCTCACCTCGTGCCCGGCGCCAGCCATGGCCGCCTTGCTGTTGCTCCACCATGTTCGCCTTGCTGCAGCTGCTCCCCTGCGTCGTCAAGTCCCAGCAGCCCCTTTGCCTGCTCATCACCATCGACCCGGCAGGAGCTCCGCCTCCCTGCTTCACGTCAAGGCCGAAGTCGCCCCTTCTTCCAGTCGCTATCCTCGCGAGCGGCTCTGTTCGGCAGGCTCCCCTTCAAATTCGTCAATGCCTTTGTTTGACCCGTGTTCGACTACAATGCAAACGCCAAGTTCCCCTATGACCCCTCTACGGCTGCGGACTCGCCAAGTACCACGACTTCACTGGCCCTTCAAGTTCGACTACAGTTGCCGTGTACATCTACCGTCGCCCGAAGACCCATGTACCACGAGCGCCAAGTTCGATCAACCGTGGATCACCAAGTTCCACTACGAGATGTACAACTACCGCCGCTGTTGATTCAACAAGACAACGTGTACAACTACTTCCCCTACGTCGCCGTGAACGACTACTTCCACGACGTCCGTGAACCACTACTTCCACTACCGTCACGAGAACGACTACTTCCCCTACACTGCATCGAACTCGATCCGCTCCGAATTACACGCTTCGAAGGTATAACCCCGAGATGACCGCCCGTGAACGAATGCTTGTGTGTTGTATCAGATGCTCGTGTTTGCACCATGTCCGTGAGAGGTCTTTACACGTTCCTTGTTTGCCATGCCACCGTCCCGTGGGAACCCGAAATCCGGGAGCACCCCACCATCCTTGCATGACATGCTCCCGTCACACTACCTTTTGCACCGGTATCTCCGTGAGCTATCGGAACCGATATGTTGCCGTGGCATCATTTTCGGATTCATTGCCGTGGCAACCGTTTTGTTCCACCACGGTGACAAATGCCTCGTAACATGCTCATGTCAACATTTTCATAAAATTGTTAAAAACTTGCATTGTCATCCACATCATGATAACAACATTTAAATGGTTAAAATTGTGTTTGCTTTAAATTGCGAAATGACATGAGGATTTTTTTTTGAATTGTTGTTTGTTATTCCCGCCTCATTTAAGCTTGCTTAAATTGTTAGTTTAATTATGCTTCACCTCTTGCCATGTTTACCAACATTTAATATTGTTGGGTACATAACCAAGAGCAAACTAAATAACTCGAATGTGGTGTTTCGTCAATATGCAACTCGTTGCATATTGACCTCCACTTAACTTGTAGTATTGTTTATTGCACTTTGCCATGCCATGCCTCTTTAAACTGGACATGCATCATACTTGATTGTGCATCATGCCATGATTATGCTGGTGTGTTTACCATGTTGTTTGCTTCTTTCCGGTTTGCTTCTCTCGTTAGCTTCGGTTTCGTTCTGGAGTTGTGAGGATTCGTTCAACTACGTCTGTTTGTCTTCTTCATGAACTCGTTCTTCTTCCTATCGGGATTTCAGGCAAGATGACCATTACCCTCGATATCACTTCTATCTTTGCTTGCTAGTTGCTTCGTTCTATCGCTGTGCTGCGCTACCTATCACTTGTTTACCATGCCTCCCATATTGCCATGTCAGCCTCTAACCTTTTTCACCCTTCCTAGCAAGCCGTTGTTTGGATATGTTACCGCTTTGCTCAGCCCCTCTTATAGCATTGTTAGTTGCAGGTGAAGTTGAAGATTGCTCCATGATGGACAGGATTATGTTGGGATATCACAATATCTCTTATTTAATTAATGCATCTATATACTTGGTAAAGGGTGGAAGACTCGGCCTTATGCCTGGTGTTTTGTTCCACTCTTGCCGCCCTAGTTTCCGTCATACCGGTGTTATGTTCCCGGATTTTGCGTTCCCTACGCGGTTGGGTGATTTATGGGACCCCCTTGACAGTTCGCTTTGAATAAAACTCCTCCAGCAAGGCCCAACCTTGGTTTTACCATTTGCCTACCTAAGCCTTTTTCCCCTGGGTTCTGCAGACTCAAGGGTCATTTTTATTTTACACACCCCCCCGGGCCAGTGCTCGTCGTGAGTGTTGGTCCAACCTGTCAACCGCCGATGGCCACCAGGGGCAACTCTGGGCTGGCCTACCGGAAGTTTGGACAATCTGATGTGCCCTGAGAACGAGATATGTGCAGCTCCTATCGGGATTTGTCGGCACAGCGGGAGGCTTTGCTGGTCTTGTTTTACCATTGTCAAAATGTCTTGTAAACCGGGATTTCGAGTCTGATCGGGTCTTCCTGGGAGAAGGTATATCCTTCGTTGATCGCGAGAGCTTATCATGGGCTAAGTTGGGAGACCCCTGCAGGGTATAAACTTTTGAAAGCCATGCCCGCGGTTATGTGGCAGATGGGAATTTGTTAATGTCCGGTTGTAGATAACTTGACACCAGATACGAATTAAAACGCATCAACCGCGTGTGTATCCGTGATGGTCTCTTTTTGGCAGAGTCCGGGAAGTGAACACGGTTTTGAGTTATGTTTGACGTAAGTAGGAGTTCAGGATCACTTCTTGATCATTGCTAGCTTCACGACCGTTCCGTTTGCTCTCTTCTCGCTCTTATTTGCGTATGTCAGCCACCATATATGCTTAGTCGCTGCTGTAACCTCACCACTTTACCCCTTCCTTTCCCATAAGCTTAAATAGTCTTGATCTCGCGGGTTTTGAGATTGCTGAGTCCTCGTGACTCACCAGATACTATCACAATAGTTGCAGGTGCCGATGATACCAGTGCAGGTGATGCAACCGAGCTCAGATGGGAGCTCAACGAAGATCTTGGTCGTTGCTATGTTTCGTTTCATGTTGATCAGTAGTGGAGCCCAGTTGGGACGATCGGGGATCTAGCAGTTGGGTTATCTTCTTTTCTGTTGGCTTCGTCCGTAGTCGGACTATATGTGTGTACTCTGAATGATGTATGATTTATTATATGTTCATTGTGTGAAGTGGCGATTGTAAGCCAACTCTTTATCCCATTCTTGTTCATTACATGGGATTATGTGAAGATGACACTTCTTGCGACAAAACCACAATGCGGTTATGCCTATAAGTCGTGCTTCGACACGTGGGAGATATAGCCGCATCGTGGGTGTTACAAGTTGGTAATCAGAGCCATCCCCGACTTAGGAGCCCCCTGCTTGATTGTTTGCTGGCGTTGTTGAGTCTAGAGCAAAAAAGTTTTGAGTCTTAGGATTATATATATCGGAGAGTAGGATTCTTTTTACTCCTCAGTCCCTTCGTCGCTCAGGTGAGGTCTACTGACATAGATGTTTTGACTTTCCTCTCCTCAAATTTCACTAAAAAAAATTTAGGATCACGCGGGTATCTTGGAATCTTTTCGATGGTTTTGTGACGAGAACATTGTTCTTGGTGCCTCCTGTATTTTATGTGGCATTGACCCGGGGATTTGAGCTCCGAGGTGTTGTCGTCACAATTTTATCATTGCAGTTCTGGAATACCTGAGTTTTGCCGACATTGAAAATCTCTTTTATGCAGTTGTTGGTGAGATAACCTCGACACCACCTAGTACTGGGGCGGGAGTTCGGGAGTATTGCCATAGCTCGTATAACGGATGCTTTTCAAAGGTTGAGGTACACGATTTCCGAAGGTTTCTTGGTTATGTGTTGACGGATGGATACAGCTTGGATGTAGGGATTGTTAGTTTTGGGTGAGATATATTGCTTCCCCTGTATCCCCAACACCTGATTGCATAACCAGAAAGTTTCGGGAGTTTTATAGGTGGGAATTCAAGTAGCTCTAGTTTTATCTTTTCAACAGGCACATGATACGATATGGGATCTATCATATGTTTGTTCCGGCTTATTCTGCAAGCCAAATCCTTTGTTTTGTTTTATATGTGGTATTCGAGTTGCTTCGAAGTCAAATGTTGAATCCATACCTTTCCTAAACGGTGTTCTCATATTGCTATGTGAATACTAATCCTTCTTGATCATCGAGGTCGTCATGTTAATTCTTTTCCAACCTGTGCGTTTCTCTTCGAGATGATCCCATCATTCTCCCCATCCACAAGATCAATTCTAAGTTTCCTCAATGGTGTTTGTTTCATTCATCCCAAGTTGTCTTTGTTTTCCCCACCCTCCCACCCTTTTCTTCAAGGACTCATATATTTTAATCATGTATCCATTTATTCATGTGAAGTCACTTCAACCTTTTCAATCAATGTTCTGATCCGGTGATCCCTCGTGAAGATGCTAAGGAAGCTTCAAGTTTATTATTCTTCGTCTCTTTTCTTCTCCGATGGATTCAATTCAAGCTTTGTCGATCATATCCTTTCCTCGTTTCAAATGCTTTCGTATGTCGGTGTACCTCTTAATTGTTCACCTCTCTCTATTCTTATTCGGAGTGCTCAAGATATCTCGGAAGATTCGTGTTTCCATTCTCAATCAGTTCAAGTTATTTTGAGGTTGTTATCTCATTCAAGCCATTTAATTCAACCGGTGCAATCCCCCTTTCAGTCAATCATTTCAACGGTGTTTCTCTTGAGTGGGCCCTAACCCACAGGTCTTTTCCCAGGATCTTACCTGACTCTCCTAATTTTCTCGGAGCTATTCCCAAATTCATTTCGAAGTTTGATGTAAGAATGAATTATCATCAGTCATATGTCCTTCTCCAAGATCGATTTCAAATTTTTTTCCTTGTTGGCTCAACCTTTTTGTTTTTCATTCTCCGGAGCCAATCATCTCAGAATTATTCATTCTCAGCTTTCAAATCTCGTTCTGGAATTCTTCCGGTGCATCGTCCAAATATCCTCTAATCAGTTCATGATCTCTTCGTTCTCTTGTATCTAAATCCCCTCAAGTATCTTCATTCGTTTTCCCATTCTTCCCGGTGATTTGTGCCTTTGCTACTTTCATTTTCAATTCTTACGATGGTTCGTTCAAGATTTCACTTCCTTCATTATCATATCAAATATTCGTTGTTTCCAAATTCCACTGGTGGTTCCATCAATACCTTCTCAAGTTTGCGCTATATATCTCTTAATCCTTTCTACGAGAATAAGTAGTATGCCAAATCCGTTGCTTGTCATCAATTTAAATTGGTGAAGGATAGGCATGACATAATTCTTATTCTTGTTTCATCTAGGTGATTAATTCCTTCTTCCGGAGTTTGTTCATCAGGAAGTAATTCTCAGTTCCAAGTTATTCATATTTCTTGTCCGGAGTTCAAAGTTTACTCATTTCGTAGCTCCTTCTAAATCATCGCAAGGCTTCACCTTGTGTTTTCAACTTCTCTTTCTTTCTATCATCCTTTTATTACCGGAGTTCTTCATGGAGGCTCTACATGGTGGTTCATCAAGGATTCTTTTCATTCTTCAATTGTACTTCAAGATTTCTCTCGAAGCTAAGATCCGCCAAGCTATACTCAAAAATTAAACATGGTGCTCAACACATGTTTTGTTTTGGGGAGTTCAAGTATTCTTCATCTTGCATTCCAAAGTGCAATTCTTTCTACCTTATCTTTTGAGATGGTATTATGTCATCCTTGACTTCCCTTCATATTTCACGATTCACATGTTGTCAAGAACGAGGTATTTTAAATCCATCAATCTCTTCGTTGGAGTTATCTTTGTATAGATTTCACCTAAAGCCTTACCTAAGGTATGTTGCTATTGTGGTTCTTATCAATGATCCAATTTTCTCCTTCTCATCTCGGTGAAGAAGTTTTTCATCTCTTCGTTGATCTCAAGCAAGCAATTGTTTTTCGTTAGTGGCAGAATTTCACCTCAAATTTTGAGAAGCTTTCCACAAGCCCACTACAAGCTTATTCATTTCGTTGTTGGTTTTCCAACAACTCCGCTCTAACCTTCTTGGAAGGGTTCTTTCCATGTTCTTTGGTGGCAGAAGTTATCATTTTATTCACCATTCTGTTATTCCAATGATCTATCTTCTATTCTTTCTTCTGGAGGCATGGTAATGTTGCTCTCCTCACCCATCACCTCGTTTTGTCAAGATCACGTTATTTTCTTGCTCATCCATTTAACCGGAGTGTTGTATCTATCATTCCTCTTGTAATTGGAGCCTCATCCAAGTGCTTTCATTTTGCCAAGTTCATGTTCTATTCCTTCCATGTTCAACCGGAGTGCTGCCCGAATTCTTCCTCTCTCATCTTGTTTTAACCAGAGTGGTTCCAATTCCTTCTTGTCCATTGTACTCATCATTCATAGCTTTGCAACCTCCAAGGTTCAAATGGTGTTCCTTGTTGCTATTTTCTACCGTAGTGCTCTCAATTGTGTTCAACTCCGTTGTGTTCTTTCTTTCAATTTTTCAACCTCTCAAGGTTCTTTGGTTTCACTCATTGGTCGAAGAAGCAACTTAGTTTTACCTCTTCTCTTCCTCTTCCGTTTCTCTCTGGTGCCATCCTAGATCTCGGGACGAGATCCTCTCGTAGTGGTGGAGTGTTGTGACGCCCCGAGACCGACGCTCCAGAAGACTTCTAGCTATTTCGAGTTTCGCCGTGTGTTTCTTTTGTGCTTGCTCTTTTATTTTTGCATTGCATCGTTTCATCATGCCATCATATCATTAATTTTTATAACTCTTCTAAATAAATTGTATGGATTTTTCGATCCATTTAAATCGAGGGAATTCACTTGTGATTTCTCTTTATAACATATTAAAGCCTCTCAATATTATTAGGGAGCTATAATAAAATTATTCCATTTATTTGGAATTAACCATAACCCACTTGCAAAATATCCCATGCCGTTGTTATCTCAATTCTTGGTCTCCAACCTTGCCCATAATTTCTTTCATCATTTTCCGGAGCCCCACCGAAATCCTCAACATTTTTGGACACTTCAAAAAACCTAGTCCTAGTTCAAACCCATTTGAATATCAAATGAGTTTGAATTTAAATATTCCGGTCATGCCCACTTCTATTTTTCCTGGTTCCAGCTCATTTTTGTGAGCCCGGGAAAATTATCCGTGTGTCCAACTTCTTCCCCTAACCTCTCTTTCTTTTCTTTCTTAATCTCTGCTTTTTTTCTTTTAGTAGTGAGAGAGAGCCCAGCCGCAACCTGCAGCCAGGCCGGCCCTGCCTCCAAGGCCCATCTGCGCCAAGGCCCAGCCACGCCCCTACCTAACCCTAGCCTCCCCTCCGCTCGATCTCCATCTCCCTCGTCCTCCCTCCAGCGCCGCATCGCTCGTTCCCAGCGCCCGATCCCCATCTCCTCCCTCGCGCCGCCATCTCCCTCACTCGACCCCCTCGGCCTCCTCCACCGCGATTCCTCCTCCGTCGCGCCGTCCCTACCTTCCCCTCGTCGCCTCCATCCCTTTCCCCCATCGCCTCTGCGCACGAGCGCTTGCACACCCGCGCCTCCCGATCGATGCCGTCGCCGCTCCGGCCGACGAGGACACCCCTTGTGCCGCCAAGAGGAGAGGTCCTCTTCCTTGCGCCCTGCTCCTTCCTCCTGAGCCTCTCCCTCGAGCTTCTCTGCCTCCGCACCCGCAAGTCATTGCGTTCTCGACGGCCTGGCCAGCCCCGTTGTTGAACACGGACACCTCCAGGGGCTTCCCCGAGCTCCAGTAGCTCTCGCGTCGCCATTCCCGCGACGACGACCTCCCCTTCCTCTGGTCCTCCTCCTCACCTCGTGCCCAGCTTCAGCCATGGCCGCCTCGCTGTTGCTCCACCAAGTTCGCCTTGCTGCAGCTGCTCCCCTGCGTTGTCAAGTCCCAGCAGCCCCTTTGCCTGCTCGTCACCATTGACCCGGCAGGAGCTCCGCCTCCCTACTTCACATCAAGGCTGAAGTCGCCCCTTCTTCCAGTCGCTATCCTCGCGAGCGGCTCTGTTCGGCAGGCTCCCCTCCAAATTCGTCAATGCCTTTATTTGACCCGTGTTCGACTACAGTGCAAACGCCAAGTTCCCCTATGACCCCTCTACGGCTGCGGACTCGCCAAGTACCACGACTTCACTGGCCCTTCAAGTTTGACTACAGTTGCCGTGTACATCTACCGTCGCTCGAAGACCCGTGTACCACGAGCGCCAAGTTCGATCAACCGTGGATCACCAAGTTCCACTACGAGATGTACAACTACCGCCGCCGTTGATTCGACAAGACAACGTGTACAACTACTTCCCCTATGTCGCCGTGAACGACTACTTCCACGACGTCCGTGAACCACTACTTCCACTACCGTCACGAGAACGACTACTTCCCCTACACCGCATTGAACTCGATCCGCTCCGAATTACATGCTTCGAAGGTATAACCCCGAGACGACCGCCCGTGAACGAATGCTTGTGTGTTGTATGAGATGCTCGTGTTTGCACCATGTCCGAGAGAGGTCTTTGCACGTTCCTTGTTTGCCATCCGCATCATGATAACAACATTTAAATGGTTAAAATTGTGTTTGCTTTAAATTGCGAAATGACATGGGGATTTTTTTGGAATTGTTGTTTGTTGTTCTGGCCTCATTTAAGCTTGCTTAAATTGTTAGTTTAATTATGCTTCACCTCTTGCCATGTTTAACAACATTTAATATTGTTGGGTACATAACCAAGAGCGAACTAAATAACTCGAATGTGGTGATTCGTCAATATGCAACTCGTTGCATATTAAGCTCAACTTAACTTGTAGTATTGTTTGTTGCACTTTGCCATGCCATGCCTCTTTAAACCGGACATGCATCATACTTGATTGTGCATCATGCCATGATTATGCTGGTGTGTTTACCATGTTGTTTGCTTCTTTTCGGTTTGCTTCTCTCGTTAGCTTCGGTTTCGTTCTGGAGTTGTGAGGATTCGTTCAACTACGTCTGTTTGTCTTCTTCATGGACTCGTTCTTCTTCCTATCGGGATTTCAGGCAAGATGACCATTACCCTCGATATCACTTCTATCTTTGCTTGCTAGTTGCTTCGTTCTATCGCTGTGCTGCGCTACCTATCACTTGTTCACCATGCCTCCCATATTGCCATGTCAGCCTCTAACCTTTTTCACCCTTCCTAGCAAACCGTTGTTTGGATATGTTACCGCTTTGCTCAGCCCCTCTTATAGCATTGTTAGTTGCAGGTGAAGTTGAAGATTGCTCCATGATGGACAGGATTATGTTGGGATATCACAATATCTCTTATTTAATTAATGCATCTATATACTTGGTAAAGGGTGGAAGACTCGGCCTTATGCCTGGTGTTTTGTTCCACTCTTGCCGCCCTAGTTTCCGTCATACCGGTGTGTCCCGGATTTGGCATTCCTTACGCGGTTGGGTGATTTATGGGACCCCCTTGACAGTTCGCTTTGAATAAAACTCCTCCAGCAAGGCCCAACCTTGGTTTTACCATTTGCCTACCTAAGCCTTTTCCCTTGGGTTCTGCAGACTCAAGGGTCATCTTTATTTTACCCCCCCCCCCCCGGGCCAGTGCTCGTCGTGAGTGTTGGTCCAACTTGTCAACCGCCGGTGGCCACCAGGGGCAACTCTGGGCTGGCCTACCGGAAGTTTGGACAATCCGGTGTGCCCTGAGAACGAGATATGTGCAGCTCCTATCGGGATTTGTCAGCACAGCGGGAGGCTTTGCTGGTCTTGTTTTACCATTGTCGAAATGTCTTGTAAACCGGGATTCCGAGTCTGATCGGGTCTTCCTGGGAGAAGGTATATCCTTCGTTGATCGCGAGAGCTTATCATGGGCAAAGTTGGGACACCCCTGCAGGGTATAAACTTTCGAAAGTCGTGCCCGCGGTTATGCGACAGATGGGAATTTGTTAATGTCCGGTTGTAGATAACTTGACACCAGATACGAATTAAAACGCATCAATCGCGTGTGTAGCCGTGATGGTCTCTTTTCGGCGGAGTCCGGGAAGTGAACACGGTTTTGAGTTATGTTTGACGTAAGTAGGAGTTCAGCATCACTTCTTGATCATTGCTAGCTTCACGACCGTTCCGTTTGCTCTCTTCTCGCTCTTATTTGCGTATGTCAGCCACCATATATGTTTAGTCGCTGCTGTAACCACACCACTTTACCCCTTCCTTTCCCATAAGCTTAAGTAGTCTTGATCTCGCGGGTTTTGAGATTGCTGAGTCCTCGTGACTTACCAGATACTATCACAATAGTTGCAGGTGCCGATGATACCAGTGCAGGTGATGCAACCGAGCTCAGATGGGAGCTCAACGAAGATCTTGGTTGTTGCTATGTTTCGTTTCATGTTGATCAGTAGTGGAGCCCAGTTGGGACGATCGGGGATCTAGCAGTTGGGTTATCTTCTTTTCTGTTGGCTTCGTCCGTAGTCGGACTATATGTGTGTACTCTGAATGATGTATGATTTATTATATGTTCATTGTGTGAAGTGGCGATTGTAAGCCAACTCTTTATCCCATTCTTGTTCATTACATGGGATTGTGTGAAGATGACCCTTCTTGCGACAAAACCACAATGCGGTTATGCCTCTAAGTCGTGCTTCGACACGTGGGAGATATAGCCGCATCATGGGTGTTACAGTCGGTGGCCGCCTGAGGGGCCCACGAGACAGGGGGCGTGCCCAATAGGGGGGGCGCGGCCTCCTATCTCGTGGGAGCCTCGGCTGCTTCTTGACTTGCAATCCAAGTCCTCTGGATCACGTTCGTTCCAAAAATCACGCTCCCGAAGGTTTCATTCCGTTTGGACTCCGTTTGATATTCCTTTTCTTCGACATACTGAAATAGGCAAAAAAACAGCAATATGGGTTGGGCCTCCGGTTAGTAGGTTAGTCCCAAAAATGATATAAATGTGTAAAATAAAGCTCATAAACATCCAAAAGGGGTAATATAATAGCATGGAACAATCAAAAATTATAGATACATGGGAGACGTATCAAGCGTCTTGATCTATCTCTATAGATCTTGATGCCCAATATGTAAGCAGCTTCACCGAGGTCTTTCATTGAAAAACTTTTATTCAAGTATCCCTTTATGTTATCCAGAAATTCTATATCATTTCTAATCAACAATATGTCATCTACATATAATATCAGAAATGCTACAGAGCTCCCACTCACTTTCTTGTAAATACAGGCTTCTCCAAAAGTCTGTATAAAGCCATATGCTTTGATCACACTATCAAAGTGTTTATTCCAACTCTGAGAGGCTTGCACCAGTCCATAAATGGATCGCTGGAGCTTGCACACTTTGTTAGCACCTTTTGGATCGACAAAACCTTCCGGTTGCATCATATACAACTCTTCTTCCAGAAATCCATTCAGGAATGCAGTTTTGACATCCATTTGCCATATTTCATAATCATAAAATGCAGCAATTGCTAACATTATTTGGACAGACTTAAGCATCGCTACGGGTGAGAAAGTCTCATCGTAGTCAACCCCTTGAACTTGTCGAAAACCTTTCGCAACAAGTCGAGCTTTGTAGACAGTTACATTACCATCAGCATCAGTCATCTTCTTGAAGATCCATTTATTCTCGATGGCTTGCCAATCATCGGGCAAGTCAACCAAAGTCCATACTTTGTTCTCATACATAGATCCCATCTCAGATTTCATGGCCTCAAGCCATTTTGCGGAATCTGGGCTCATCATCGCTTCCTCATAGTTCGTAGGTTTGCCATGGTCAAGTAACATGTCTTCCAGAATAGGATTACCGTACCACTCTGGTGCGGATCTTACTCTAGTTGACCTACGAGGTTCGGTAGTAACTTGATCCGAAGTTTCATGATCAGTATCATTAGCTTCCTCACTGATTGGTGTAGTTGTCACAGGAATCGGTTCTTGTGATGAACTACTTTCCAATAAGGGAGCAGGTAAAGTTACCTCATCAAGTTCTACTTTCCTCCCACTCACTTCTTTCGAGAGAAACTCCTTCTCTAGAAAGGATCCGAATTTAGCAACAAAAATCTTGCCCTCGGATCTGTGATAGTAGGTGTACCCAATAGTCTCTTTTGGGTATCCTATGAAGACACATTTCTCCGATTTGGGTTCGAGCTTATCTGGTTAAAGTTTCTTCACATAAGCATCGCAGCCCCAAACTTTAAGAAATGACAACTTTGGTTTCTTGCCAAACCACAGTTCATAAGGCGTCGTCTCAACGGATTTTGATGGTGGCCTATTTAACGTGAATGCGGCCGTCTCTAAAGCATAACCCTAAAATGATAGCGGTAAATCAGTAAGAGGCATCATAGATCGCACCATATCTAGTAAAGTACGATTACGACGTTCGGACACACCATTTCTTTGTGGTGTTCCGGGTGGCGTGAGTTGCGAAACTATTCCGCATTGCTTCAAATGTAAACCAAACTCGTAACTCAAATATTCTCCTCCACGATCAGATCGTAGAAACTTTATTTTCTTGTTACGATGATTTTCCACTTCACTCTGAAATTCTTTGAACTTTTCAAATGTTTCAGACTTGTGTTTCATCAAGTAGATATACCCATATCTGCTCAAATCATCTGTGAAGGTGAGAAAATAACGATGCCCACCGCGAGCCTCAATATTCATTGGACCACATACATCAGTATGTATGATTTCCAACAAATCAGTTGCTCGCTCCATAGTTCCGGAGAACGGCGTTTTAGTCATCTTGCCCATGAGGCACCGTTCGCAGGTACCAAGTGATTCATAATCAAGTGATTCCAGAAGTCCATCGGTATGGAGTTTCTTCATGCGCTTTACACCAATATGACCTAAACGGCAGTGCCACAAATAAGTTGCACTATCATTATCAACTCTGCATCTTTTGGCTTCAACATTATGAATATGTGTATGACTACTATCGAGATTTAATAAAAATAGACCACTCTTCAAGGGTGCATGACCATAAAAGATATTACTCATATAAATAGAACAACCATTATTCTCTGATATAAATGAATAACCGTCTCGCATCAAACAAGATCCAGATATAATGTGCATGCTCAACGCTGGCCCCAAATAACAATTATTCAGGTCTAAAACTGATCCGAAGGTAGATGTAGAGGTAGCGTGCCGACCGCGATCACATCGACTTTGGAACCATTTCCCACGCGCATCGTCACCTCGTCCTTAGCCAATCTTTGCTTAATCCGTAGTCCCTGTTTCGAGTTGCAAATATTAGCAACATAACCAGTATCAAATTCCTAGGTGCTACTGCGAGCATTAGTAAGGTACACATCAATAACATGTATATCACATATACCTTTGTTCACCTTGCCATCCTTCTTATCCGCCAAATACTTGGGGCAGTTCCGCTTGCAGTGACCAGTATGCTTGTAGTAGAAGCACTTAGTTCCAGGCCTAGGTCCAGACTTGGGTTTCTTCTCTTGAGCAGCAACTTGTTTGTTCTTCTTCTTGAAGTTCCCCTTCTTCTTCCCTTTACCCTTTTTCTTTAAACTGGTGGTCTTATTGACCATCAACACTTGATGCTCCTTCTTGATTTCTACCTCCGCAGCTTTTAGCATTGCGAAGAGCTCGGGAATAGTCTTGTCCATCCCTTGCATATTATAGTTCATCACGAAGCTCTTGTAGCTTGGTGGCAGTGATTGAAGAATTCTATCAATGACACTATCATCAGGAAGATTAACTCCCAGTTGAATCAAGTGATTATTATACCCAGACATTTTGAGTATATGTTCACTGACAGAACTATTCTCCTCCATCTTGCAGCTATAGAACTTATTGGAGACTTCATATCTCTCAATCCGGACATTTGCTTGAAATATTAACTTCAACTCCTGGAACATCTCATATGCTCCATGACGTTCAAAACGTCGTTGAAGTCTCGATTCTAAGCCGTAAAGCATGGCACACTAAACTATCGAGTAGTCATCAGCTTTGCTCTGCCAGACATTCTTAACATCGTCAGTTGCATCTGCAGCAGGCCTGGCACCCAGCGGTGCTTCCAGGACGTAATTCTTCTGTGTAGCAATGAGGATAATCCTCAAATTATGGACCCAGTCCGTGTAATTGCTACCATCATCTTTCAACGTAGCTTTCTCAAGGAACGCATTAAAATTCAACGGAACAACAGCACGAGCCATCTATCTACAACGAACATAGACAAGCAAAATACTATCAGGTACTAAGTTCATGATAAATTTAAGTTCAATTAATCATATTACTAAAGAACTCCCACTTAGACAGACATCTCTCTAGTCATCTAAGTGATCACGTGATCCAAATCAACTAAACCATGTCCGATCATCACGTGAGATGGAGTAGTTTTCAATGGTGAACATCACTATGTTGATCATATCTCTCCCTAATAATAAAGCACGGATTGACTTTGTCGGATTCACTGTCACAATACGCTTTCTTCTCATGTCATAATACGCTTTTACAATTTGTATGGACAAAATCGTAATATAAATGAGGTGGTACTAATTTGGGGTCAAACAAAAACTCCCCTAATTACTCTCAGCCAAATCTCATTCCCTGATGGGCCAACGGAAGCACAATGCCCCACCCCTGCTTGCAGGCGCCCTCCTGCTCACCAATGAGTTGGCGGTGACAGTGGGGCGATGACGCCGCGTGCACTCCTGCGCAAGGCAACCAGTCCAAGGCGCTGCGAGACCTGCAAGCACCACGGCGAGGGAACACCGCTCCTCCTCCGCACTGACGACATCGTGCGCCCCGCGCTGTCATGGTCCTCACCGACACCGTCGCGGACTAGACCAGACCTGACAGAGGCAGCTAGCGCTCCTCTTTTCCTGAACCGGACCGACGAGGCAAACCACCGGCGGTAGTGGGAGCGTGTGCTGCGTGCGTGCCCTGCATGTGCTGGGTGACCTGCGGCGGCAGCATGGAGGGGATCGGGGGAGGGAGCCAGGGAGGGTGTTGTGGGGTGGGATGGTGGTGGCGGGCACGGCCGCTGGGGTGGGTGCCGCGTGTGCTGCTGATTCCTGTTGTGGCCATGTAGCTCGTGCGCCTGTACAAGCATCACAAGACATCGGAGTCGTTCTCCTTCATCCGCCTGCGCCTGCTGCTGTCGTGGTGCTCGTCTCTCGGTGAGAAGAAGCTCCGGTGACTTCTTGTTCTAGCTTGCCGGTCGTGAGCTGCGCATGATGAGCGGTACTGACTGATGATGATCTCTCTTTCGCTCTCGTTCACAACACATGACACAGGGATACTCTGCCTGCGTGCCTGCTGCTGCAGCTTCTACTGCTGCTTTATTTTACATAGAAGACATGAAATGGCTGCATCCATGAGCAAGGAATGATGATGAGTAGCAGAACTGTAGAAGTATGTTTGCATGGGAATACTGTGAATCAGGTATTTCTAGAGCCATCACCTATGTCACCAACTATGTCAAC
Organism: Triticum dicoccoides; assembly: GCF_002162155.2. Taxonomy (NCBI): domain Eukaryota; kingdom Viridiplantae; phylum Streptophyta; class Magnoliopsida; order Poales; family Poaceae; genus Triticum; species Triticum dicoccoides. The sequence continues at coordinate 403,404,502 of NC_041393.1, forward strand.
ATCTACTCCAGTTTCTGAGTGTTTTGAATCGATTTTGCCCGAATCGGATAATTAGATAGATCGTGATCCATTGACATCACCTCCATCCCAACATTATCTCATGTTTTTTATTACATGATGTCAAAGAACCAGATTCACAAAAAGAGATCAAAGTCGATGAGACATATGATTATCTCCCACAAGGTATTTGTTTGATTTATTATTTTTACTTTCGTAAATTATAATCAGGAAAATCCAAAGTAAACTTGGTATGTCAAATAGTATCAATTCATCTTGAAATGTCAAATGACTCAACTTTCTGATTCCACTTTTGACATCTAAACGCATAACTATTATTGTTTTCCTACCCATATGCTTGTGGAGGCAGCCCAATTTGATTTGTCAAAGAGAATTCTAGCACCCAACAGTTAATAGGCGCTGAGCAGGGAGACAATGAACATGTAGAGCTGGAGTTTTTCTTAGAAAGCAAAGCTGGAGTTTGGTTTGTACTTAAGACATCACTTAAGAAGTTCTTCACCACATGTAAATTCTTTTGGAGCTTCCAACTATATACATATTTTTGTGTTGCTAATTATAAGAGGTAATGGAGTGTTAAAATTTGATGTTTGTGGGTTCTGGAATGATAATATTGTGGAAATTGCAAGCACTACCAAGTCATGTACTATCTTGATCAATAGTTATTTTATAGTTGTTTGTCATTGGTTTTATGTGTTTCCTCTTTCACATTTACTATGACAAGTGCAGATTGAGTTTCTATATAAACAGAAAATTTCTTAGAATAGTATGTACTTCTTGTGTGTGTCGGTCAAGTCTTTAATTGAGCCAAGCCCAAAAAACAGTGCAAAATAAATTACAAATGAAATATAATATTCCAAAAAAATGTTTGTCACCATAAAAATGATTCCATTTTTAAAAAGTATTCTTGAAAATAAAAAAACACCTTCTCAAAATAAATATATATTCATGTTTTTCTGAACAACAAAAAATAAAATTGATTGAAAGACTATTCAATACACAATTACTCTTTCATCGAAGAGCTGAAATGGGTCATGACAAATATTGCTAGGGTACGTCCAAATTTCATGGTCCAAAAGGAAACAACTTTATTTCTAATGTTTGTAAAAGTTGAATTATTAAAGTGTTGCATAATGGCGTATGGAGCAAGTTATGTTTAATATTATCCGATCTAGGGTTGTCTGTATCTTCCATGTTAGGCGGGTTATTCTCAAGAGGAGTGGACTCCGCTCCTAACTCACGAGAAAATGGTCGGTAACCGAGATGCCCAGTCCCATGCTCAAATCAAATCAAAATAATTGCAAACAAAACTCCCCCAGGATTGTTGTTAGTTGGAGGCACCCGTTGTTTCGGGCAAGCCATGTATTGATGATTGTTGGTGGAGGGGGAGTATAAACTTTACCATTCTATTTGGGAACCGCCTATAATGTGTGTGGCATGGAAGATATCGAGATCTCTCGGTTGTTATGTTGACAATGAAAGTATGCCGCTCAAAATATTATTTACCTCTATTTCAAAATCGAGCTCTGGCACCTCTACAAATCCCTACTTCCCTCTGCGAAGGGCCTATCTATTTACTTTCATGTTGAGTCATCATCCTCTTATTAAAAAGCACCAGTTGGAGAGCACCACTGTCATTTGCATGCATTACTATTAATTTATATTAAGTATGACTATGACTGGATCTCTTTTACCATGAATTACAATATTTAGTCAGTCCTTGATCTTTAAAGGTGCTCTGCATTTATGTTTTGCGGTCTCAGAAAGGGCTAGATACCATTTTGTCATATCATATTATGATTATTTTGAGAAAGTGTTGTCACCCGAGATTTATTATTATTGCTCGCCAGTTGATTATGCCATTGATGTGAGTAAACATGAGACCTAAGTGTTATTGTGCATATGGTTAGTTCATAATCTTTGTCGAAAACTTGAATGCTGGCTTTACGTATTTACAACAACAAGAGCAAACAGAGTTTGTAAAAGTTTTTCTTTATCACTTTCAGTTTGTCAACTGAATTGCTTGAGGACAAGCAAAGGTTTAAGCTTGGGGGAGTTGATACGTCTCAGTCGTATCTACGTTTCCAAACACTTTTGCCCTTGTTTTGGACTCTAACTTGCATGATTTGAATGGAACTAACCCGAACTGACGTTGTTTTCAGCAGAACTGCCATGGTGTTATTTTTGTGCAGAAATAAAAGTTCTCGGAATGACCTGAAAATCCACGGAGCAACTTTTTAGATTTAATAAAAAATATTGGCGAAAGAATCAAGATCAGGGGGCCCACACCCTGTCCACGACGGTGGGGGCGTGCCCCCTGCCTCGTGGGCCCCCTGATGCTCCACCGACCTCAACTCCAACTCCATATATTCACGTTCGGGGAGAAAAAAATTAGAGAGAAGGATTCATCGCGTTTTACGATATGGAGCCGCCGCCAAGCCCTAAACTCTCTTGGGAGGGGTGATCTGGAGTCCGTTCGGGGCTCCGGAGAGGGGAATTCGTTGCTGTCGTCATCATCAACCATCCTCCATCACCAATTTCATGACGCTCACCGCCGTGCGTGAGTAATTCCATCATAGGCTTGCTGGACGGTGAAGGGTTGGATGAGATTTACCATGTAATCGAGTTAGTTTTGTTAGGGTTTGATCCCTAGTATCCACTATGTTCTGAGATTGATGTTGCTATGACTTTGTTATGCTTAATGCTTGTCACTAGGGCCCGAGTGTCATGATTTCAGATCTAAACCTATTATCTTTTCATGAATATATGTGAGTTCTTGATCCTGTCTTGCAAGTCTATAGTCACCTATATATTATGTGTTATGATCCGTTAACCCCGAAGTGACAATAATCGGGATACTTACCTGTGATGATCGTAGTTTGAGGAGTTCATGTATTCACTAAGTGTTAATGCTTTGGTCCGGTACTCTATTAAAAGGAGACCTTAATATCCCTTAGTTTCCAATAGGACCCCGCTGCCACGGGAGGGTAGGACAAAAGACGTCATACTAGTTCTTTTCCATAAGCACGTATGACTATATTCGGAATACATGCCTACATTACATTGATGAACTGGAGCTAGTTCTGTGTCACCCTATGTTATAACTATTGCTTGAGAATCGCATCCGACATAATTATCCATCACTGATCCAATGCCTACGAGCTTTTCACATATTGCTCTTTGCTTAGTTACTTTACCGTTGCCATTGTTATAATTACTACAAAACTGCTACTGTTACCTTTGCCACTGTTACCGTTGCTTCCATACTACTTTGCTACTAAATACTTTGCTGCAGATATTAAGTTATCCAAGTGTGGTTGAATTGAAAACTCAACTGCTAATACTTGAGGATATTTTTTGGCACCCATTGTGTCGAATCAATAAATTTGGGTTGAATACTCTACCCTCAAAAATTGTTGCGATCCCCTGTACTTGTGGGTTACAGGTGTCACTCCGAGGCTTACGGAGGACACCACGCTGGAGATAGAACTACACATAAGGTATTGCAATCTGGTTTTTATTGGCCTACTCTTTTCAAAGACGCCCGTAAGTTTGTCTTATCCTGTGATGAATGTCAAAGAATTGGTAATATTAGTAGACGTCAAGAAATGCCATGAACTATTCACTTGTTATTAAACCATTTGATGTTAGGGCTTTGATTATATGGGACCTTTTCCTTCGTCGAATGGGTATAAACTAATTTTAGTTCCTGTTGATTACGTTACTAAGGGGGTAGAAGCTATTCCAACTAGTAGTGCTGATCATAACACTTCTATTAAGATGCTTAAAGAAGTTATTTTTTCCAAGGTTTGGAGTCCCTACATATTTAATGACTGATGGTGGTTCACATTTTATTCATGGTGCTTTTCGTAAAATGCTTGCTAAATATGATGTTAATCATAGAATTGCATCTCCATTCCACCCTCAGTCCAGTGGTCAAGTAGAATTGAGTAATAGAGAGATTAAATTGATTTTGCAAAAGACTGTTAATAGATCTAGAAAGAATTGGTCCAAGAAACTTGATGATGCATTATGGGCCTATAGAACTAGATATAAAAATCCTATGGGTATGTCTCCGTATAAAATGGTTTATGGAAAAGCATGCCACTTACCTCTCGAACTAGAACATAAGGCATCTTGGGCTATTAAAGAGCTCAATTATGATTTCAGACTTGCCGGTGAGAAGAGGCTTTTTGACATTAGCTCACTTGATGAATGGAGAACCTAGGCCTATGAGAATGCCAAATTGTCTAAAGAAAAAATTAAAAGATGGCATGACAAAAGGATACAAAAGCATGAGTTTAATGTAGATGATTATGCCTTGCTATACAACTCTCGTTTAAGATTTTTTGCAGGAAAACTTCTCTCGAAATGGGAAGGTCCTTACGTTATCGAGGAGGTCTATCGTTCCAGTGCCATAAAAATCAACAACGCCGAAGGCACAAATTCGAAGGTGGTGAACGGTCAAAGAATCATACATTATATCTCAGGTAATCCCATAAATGTTGAAACCAATGTTATTGACACTATAACCCCGGAGGAGTACATAAGGACACTTTCCAGAATGTTTCAGACTCCGAAAAGGAATAGGTATGTGGTACAGTAAGTAAACCGACTCCAAAAACTGTTCAAATAGCAATTTTTCTCCATTTTGGAAAATATTCAAAAATTAGAAAAATAAGAAGTAGTCCGAAGGAGACACGAGACATACACGAGGGTGGAGGGTGCGCCCTGTTGGGGAACATAGTAATTTCAAAAAAATTCCTACGCACACGCAAGATCATGGTGATGCATAGCAATGAGAGGGGAGAGCGTGTCCTCGTACCCTCGTAGACCGAAAGCGGAAGCGTTAGCACAACGCGGTTGATGTAGTCATACGTCTTCACGGCCCGACCGATCAAGCACCGAAACTACGGCACCTCCGTGTTCTTGCACACGTTCATCTCGATGACGTCCCTCGTACTCCGATCCAGCAGAATGTCAGGGAAGAGTTCCGTCAGCACGACAGCGTGGTGACTGTTGGAAATATGCCTTAGAGGCAATAATAAAAGGATTATTATTATATTTCTTTGTTCATGATAGTTGTCTTTTATTCATGCTATAATTGTATTATCCGGAAATCATAATACACGTGTGAATACTTAGACCACAACATGTCCCTAGTGAGCCTCTAGTTGTCTAGCTCGTTGATCAACAGATAGTCATGGTTTCCTGACTATGGACATTGGATGTCGTTGATAACGGGATCACATCATTGGGAGAATGATGTGATGGACAAGACCCAATCCTAAGCATAGCACAAGATCGTGTAGTTCGTTTTGCTAGAGCTTTTCCAATGTCAAGTATCTCTTCCTTAGACCATGAGATCATGTAACTCCCGGATACCGTAGGAGTGCTTTGGGTGTACCAAACGTCACAACGTAACTGGGTGACTATAAAGGTGCACTACAGGTATCTCCGAAAGTGTCTGTTGGGTTGACATGGATCGAGACTGGGATTTGTCACTCCGTATTACGGAGAGGTATCACTGGGCCCACTCGGTAGTGCATCATCATAATGAGCTCAAAGTGACCAAGTGTCTGGTCACGGGATCATGCATTACGGTACGAGTAAAGTGACTTGCCGGCAACGAGATTGAACGAGGTATTGGGATACCGACGATCGAATCTCGGGCAAGTAACATACCGTCTGACAAAGGGAATAGTATACAGGGTTGCTTGAATCCTCGACATCGTGGTTCATCCGATGAGATCATCGAGGAGTATGTGGGAGCCAACATGGGTATCCAGATCCCGCTGTTGGTTATTGACCGGAGAGCCGTCTCGGTCATGTCTACATGTCTCCCGAACCCGTAGGGTCTACACACTTAAGGTTCGGTGATGCTGGGGTTGTATGAATATGAGTATGCAGCAAACCGAATGTTGTTCGGAGTCCCGGATGAGATCTCGGACGTCACGAGGAGTTCTGAAATGGTCCGGAGGTAAAGAATTATATATAGGAAGTACTGTTTCGGCCATCGGGAAAGTTTCGGGGTCACCCGGTATTGTATCGGGACCACCGGAAGGGTCCCGGGGGTCCACCGGGTGGGGCCACCTATCCCGGAGGGCCCCGTGGGCTGAAGTGGGAGGAAAACCAGCCCCTAGTGGGCTGGTGCACCCCCCCCTTGGGCCCCCCTGGGCCTAGGGTTGAAAACCCTAGGGTGGGGGGCGCACCCCACTTGCCTTGGGGGGCACTACACCCCCCTAGCCGCCGCCCCCTTGGAGATCTGATCTCCAGGGCTGCCCCCCCCCCACCTGGGGGCCTATATAAAGGAGGGGGGAGGGATGGCAGCCGCACCTAAGTCTTGGCGCCTCCCTCCCCCTGCTACACCTCTTCCTCCTCCCGCAGTAGCTTGGCGAAGCCCTGCCGGAGTCCTGCTGCATCCACCACCACGCCGTTGTGCTGCTGGATCTTCATCAACCTCTCCTTCCCCCTTGCTGGATCAAGACGGAGGAGACGTCACGCTGACCGTACGTGTGTTGAACGTGGAGGTGTCGTCCGTTCGGTGCTAGGATCTCCGGTGATAGGATCACGACGAGAACGACTACCTCAACCCCGTTCTCTTGAACGCTTCCGCACGCGATCTACAAGTGGTACGTAGATGCATCTCTCTCCTATCACTCGTTGCTTAGATGAACTCATAGATGGATCTTGGTGAAACCGTAGGAAAATATTTATTTTCTGCAACGTTCCCCAACAGTGGCATCATGAGCTAGGTCTATGCGTAGTTCTCTATTGCACGAGTAGAACACAATTTTTTTGTGGGCGTAGATCTTGTCAACTTGCTTGCCGCTACTAGTCTTATTTTGCTTCAGCAGTATTGTGGGATGAAGCGGCCCGGACCGACCTTACACGTACGCTTACGTGAGACAGGTTCCACCGACTGACATGCACTAGTTGCATAAGGTGGCTAGCGGGTGTCTGTCTCTCCCACTTTAGTTGGAGCGGATTCGACGAAAAGGGTCCTTATGAAGGGTAAATAGAAGTTGACAAAATCACGTTGTGGTTATTTGTAGGTAAGAAAACGTTCTTGCTAGAACCCAATTGCAGCCACGTAAAAGATGCAACAACAATTAGAGGACGTCTAACTTGTTTTTGCAGCAATTGTCATGTGATGTGATATGGCCAGAAGTTGTGATGAATGATGAATGATATATTGTGATGTATGAGATCATGTTCTTGTAATAGGAATCACGACTTGCATGTCGATGAGTATGACAACCGGCAGGAGCCATAGGAGTTGTCTTTATTTTTTGTATGACCTGTGTGTCATTGAAGAACGCCATGTAAATTACTTTACTTTATTGCTAAACGCGTTAGCCATAGAAGTAGAAGTAGTCGTTGGCGTGACAACTTCATGAAGACACGATGATGGAGATCATGGTGTCATGCCGGTGACGAAGATGATCATGGAGCCCCGAAGATGGAGATCAAAGGAGCTATATGATATTGGCCATATCATGTCACTATTATATAGTTGCATGTGATGTTTATTATGTTTATGCATCTTGTTTACTTAGAATGACGGTAGTAAATAAGATGATCCCTTATAATAATTTCAAGAAAGTGTTCCCCCTAACTGTGCGCCGTTGCTAAAGTTCGTCGTTTCAAAGCACCACGTGATGATCGGGTGTGATAGATCCTTATGTTCACATACAACGGGTGTAAGACAGTTTTACACATGCAAAACACTTAGGGTTAACTTGACGAGCCTAGCATGTACAGACATGGCCTCGGAACACAAGAGACCGAAAGGTCGAACATGAGTCATATGGAAGATACGATCAACATGGAGATGTTCACCGATGATGACTAGTCCGTCTCACGTGATGATCGGACACGGCCTAGTCGACTCGGATCGTGTAACACTTAGATGACTAGAGGGATGTCAATCTGAGTGGGAGTTCATTAAATAATTTGATTAGATGAACTTAATTATCATGAACTTAGTCTAAAATCTTTGCAAAATATGTCTTGTAGATCAAATGGACAACACTCATGTCAACATGAACTTCAACACGTTCCTAGAGAAAACCAAGCTGAAAGATGATGGCAGCAACTATTCGGACTGGGTCCGGAACCTGAGGATCATCCTCATAGCAGCCAAGAAAGATTATGTCCTAGAAGCACCGCTAGGTGAAGCACCCATCCCAGAGAACCAAGACGTTATGAACGCTTGGCAGTCACGTGCTGATGATTACTCCCTTGTTCAGTGCGGCATGCTTTACAGCTTAGAACCGGGGCTCCAAAAGCGTTTTGAGCGACACGGAGCATATGAGATGTTCGAGGAGCTGAAAATGGTTTTTCAAGCTGATGCCCGGGTCGAGAGATATGAAGTCTCTGACAAGTTCTATAGTTGTAAGATGGAGGAAAACAGTTATGTCAGTGAGCACATATTCAAAATGTCTGGGTTGCACAACCGCCTGTCCCAGCTGGAGATCAACCTCCCGGACGAGGCGGTCATTGACAGAATCCTTCAGTCGCTCCCACCGAGCTACAAGAGCTTTGTGCTGAACTACAATATGCAGGGGATGGTGAAGACCATTCCTGAAGTATTTTCAATGCTGAAGTCAGCAGAGGTTGAAATCAAGAAAGAACATCAAGTGTTGATGGTCAATAAGACCACTAAGTTCAAGAAGGGCAAGGGTAAGAAGAACTTCAAGAAGGACAGCAAAGATGTTACCGCGCCCGGTAAGCCAGTTGCCGGGAAGAAGTCAAAGAATGGACCCAAGCCTAAGACTGAGTGCTTTTATTGCAAAGGGAAGGGTCACTGGAAGCGGAACTGCCCCAAATACTTAGCGGACAAGAAGGCCGGCAACACTAAAGGTATATGTGATATACATGTAATTGATGTGTACCTTACCAGTACTCGTAGTAACTCCTGGGTATTTGATACCAGTGCCGTTGCTCATATTTGTAACTCACAGCAGGAGCTGCGGAATAAGCGGAGACTGGCGAAGGACGAGGTGACAATGCGCGTCGGGAATGGTTCCAAGGTCGATGTGATCGCCGTCGGCACGCTACCTCTACATTTACCCACGGGATTAGTTATGAACCTCAATAATTGTTATTTAGTGCCAAGTTTGAGCATGAACATTGTATCTGGATCTCGTTTAATACGAGATGGCTACTCATTTAAATCCGAGAATAATGGTTGTTCTATTTATATGAGAGATATGTTTTATGGTCATGCCCCGACGGTCAATGGTTTATTCTTAATGAATCTCGAACGCAATGTTACACATATTCATAGTGTGAATACCAAAAGATGTAAAGTTGATAATGATAGTCCCACATACTTGTGGCACTGCCGCCTTGGTCACATTGGTGTCAAGCGCATGAAGAAGCTCCATGCTGATGGACTTTTAGAGTCTCTCAATTATGAATCATTTGACACATGCGAACCATGCCTCATGGGCAAAATGACCAAGACTCCATTCTCCGGAACAATGGAGCGAGCAACCAACTTATTGGAAATCATACATACTGATGTGTGTGGTCCAATGAGCGTTGAGGCTCGTGGAGGATATTGTTATGTTCTCACTCTCACTGATGACTTGAGTAGATATGGGTATGTCTACTTGATGAAACACAAGTCTGAGACCTTTGAAAAGTTCAAGGAATTTCAGAATGAGGTAGAGAATCAACGTGAATGAAAGATAAAATTCTTACGATCAGATCATGGAGGAGAATATTTAAGTCACGAATTTGGTACACACTTAAGATAATGTGGAATCGTTTCACAACTCACGCCGCCTGGAACACCTCAGCGTAACGGTGTGTCCGAACGTCGTAATCGCACTCTATTAGATATGGTGCGATCTATGATGTCTCTTACTGATTTACCGCTATCATTTTGGGGATACTCTCTAGAGACAGCTACATTCACTTTAAATAGGGCACCGTCTAAATCCGTTGAGACGACACCGTATGAATTATGGTTTGGGAAGAAACCTAAGCTGTCATTTCTAAAAGTTTGGGGATGCGATGCTTATGTCAAGAAACTTCAACCTGAAAAGCTCGAACCCAAGTCGGAAAAATGTGTCTTCATAGGATACCCTAAGGAAACCATTGGGTATGCCTTCTACCTTAGATCCGAAGGCAAGATCTTTGTTGCCAAGAATGGATCCTTTCTGGAAAAAGAGTTTCTCTCGAAAGGAGTAAGTGGGAGGAAAGTAGAACTCGATGAAGTACTACCTCTTGAACCGGAAAGTAGTGCAGCTCAGGAAAATGTTCCTGTGGTGCCTACACCGACTGGAGAGGAAATTAATGATGATGATCAAGGTACTTCGGATCAAGTTGCTACTGAACTTCGTAGGTCCACAAGGACACGTTCCACATCAGAGTGGTATGGAAACCCTGTCCTAGAAATCATGTTGTTAGACAACGGTGAACCTTCGAACTATGAAGAAGCGATGGCAGGCCCAGATTCCAACAAATGGCTTGAAGCCATGCAATCCGAGATAGAATCCATGTATGAAAACAAAGTATGGACTTTGACTGACTTGCCCGATGATCGGCGAGCGATAGAAAACAAATGGATCTTTAAGAAGAAGACGGACGTGGATGGTAATGTCACCATCTATAAAGCTCGACTTGTTGCTAAGGGTTATCGACAAGTTCAAGGGGTTGACTACGATGAGACCTTCTCTCCCGTAGCGAAGCTTAAGTCCGTCTGAATCATGTTAGCAATTGCCGCATACTATGATTATGAGATATGGCAGATGGATGTCAAAACGGCATTCCTTAACGGTTATCTTAAGGAAGAGTTGTATATGATGCAGCCGGAAGGTTTTGTCGATCCTAAGAATGCTAACAAAGTATGCAAGCTCCAGCGATCCATTTATGGGCTGGTGCAAGCATCTCGGAGTTGGAACATTCGCTTTGATGAAATGATCAAAGCGTTTGGGTTTATGCAGACTTATGGAGAAGCCTGCATTTACAAGAAAGTGAGTGGGAGCTCTGTAGCATTTCTCATATTATATGTAGATGACATACTTTTGATGGGAAATGATATAGAATTCTTGGACAGCATTAAGGCCTACTTGAATAAGTGTTTTTCAATGAAGGACCTTGGAGAAGCTGCTTACATATTAGGCATCAAAATCTATAGGGATAGATCGAGACGCCTCATAGGTCTTTCACGAAGCACATACCTTGATAAGATTTTGAAGAAGTTCAAAATGGATCAGTCCAAGAAAGGGTTCTTGCCTGTATTGCAAGGTGTAAGATTGAGCTCGGCTCAATGCCCGACCACGGCAAAAGATAAAGAAGAGATGAGTGTCATCCCCTATGCCTCAGCCATAGGATCTATTATGTATGCCATGTTGTGTACTAGACCTGATGTAAACCTTGTCGTAAGTTTGGTAGGAAGGTACCAAAGTAATCCCGGCAAGGAACACTGGACAGCGGTCAAGAATATCCTGAAGTACCTGAAAAGGACAAAGGACATGTTTCTCGTTTATGGAGGTGACGAAGAGCTCATCGTAAAGGGTTACGTCGACGCTAGCTTCGACACAGATCTGAATGACTCTAAGTCACAAACCGGATACGTGTATATGTTGAATGGTGGGGCAGTAAGCTGGTGCAGCTGCAAGCAGAGCGTCGTGGCAGGATCTACATGTGAAGCGGAGTACATGGCAGCCTCGGAGGCAGCGCATGAAGCAATTTGGGTGAAGGAGTTCATCACCGACCTAGGAGTCATACCCAATGCGTCGGGGCCATTGTTCATCATCTCACAGATTTGCTTCTCAATCTCTGTTTTCTGGTCAAACTCTTCTATGACAACACTGGAGCTATTGCCCTTACAAGGAGCCCAGGTTTCACAAGAAGACCAGGCACATCAAGCGTCATTTCAACTCCATCCGTGAAAATGTTCAAGATGGAGACATGGATATTTGCAAAGTACATACGGATCTGAATGTCGCAGATCCGTTGACTAAACCTCTTCCGCGAGCAAAACATGATCAACACCAGAACTCTATGGGTGTTTGATTCATCACAATTTAACTAGATTATTGACTCTAGTGCAAGTGGGAGACTGTTGGAAATATGCCCTAGAGGCAATAATAAAAGGATTATTATTATATTTCTTTGTTCATGATAGTTGTCTTTTATTCATGCTATAATTGTATTATCCGGAAAACGTAATACACGTGTGAATACTTAGACCACAACATGTCCCTAGTGAGCCTCTAGTTGACTAGCTCGTTGATCAACAGATAGTCATGGTTTCCTGACTATGGACATTGGATGTCGTTGATAACGGGATCACATCATTGGGAGAATGATGTGATGGACAAGACCCAATCCTAAGCATAGCACAAGATCGTGTAGTTCGTTTTGCTAGAGCTTTTCCAATATCAAGTATCTCTTCCTTAGACCATGAGATCGTGTAACTCCCGGATACCGTAGGAGTGCTTTGGGTGTACCAAACGTCACAACATAACTGGGTGACTATAAAGGTGCACTACAGGTATCTTCGAAAGTGTCTGTTGGGTTGACACGGATCGAGACTGGGATTTGTCACTCCGTATTACGGAGAGGTATCATTGGGCCCACTCGGTAGTGCATCATCATAATGAGCTCAAAGTGACCAAGTGTCTGGTCACGGGATCATGCATTACGGTACGAGTAAAGTGACTTGCCGGCAACGAGATTGAACGAGGTATTGGGATACCAACGATCGAATCTCGGGCAAGTAACATATCATCTGACAAAGGGAATAGTATACGGGGTTGCCCGGTATTGTATCGGGACCACCGGAAGGGTCCCGGGGGTCCACCGGGTGGGGCCACCTATCCCGGAGGGCCCCGTGGGCTGAAGTGGGAGGAAAACCAGCCTCTAGTGGGCTGGTGCGCCCCCCCCCCCTTGGCCCCCTCTGTGCCTAGGGTTGAAAACCCTAGGGTGGGGGGCGCACCCCACTTGCCTTGGGGGCACTACACCCCC
>NC_041393.1:403417949-403429287 GCF_002162155.2 Triticum dicoccoides
ATATAAAGGAGGGGGGAGGGATGGCAGCCGCACCTAAGTCTTGCCGCCTCCCTCCCCCTGCTACACCTCTTCCTCCTCCCGCAGTAGCTTGGCGAAGCCCTGCCGGAGTGCTGCTGCATCCACCACCACGCCGTTGTGTTGCTGGATCTTCATCAACCTCTCCTTCCCCCTTGCTGGATCAAGACGGAGGAGACGTCACGCTGACCGTACGTGTGTTGAACGCGGAGGTGCCGTCCGTTCGGCGCTAGGATCTCCAGTGATAGGATCACGACGAGAACGACTACCTCAACCCCGTTCTCTTGAACGCTTCCGCACGCGATCTACAAGTGGAATGTAGATGCATCTCTATCCTATCACTCGTTGCTTAGATGAACTCATAGATGGATCTTGGTGAAACCGTAGGAAAATTTTTGTTTTCTGCAACGTTCCCCAACAGTGACGGTCTTGATGTTCTACCGTCGCAGGGCTTCACCTAAGCACCGCTACAATATTATCGAGGAGAACTATGGTGGAGGGGGGCACCGCACACGGCTAAGAGATTAAGAGATCAATTGTTGTGTCTATGGGGTGCCCCCTCCCCCGTATATAAAGGAGTGGAGGAGGGGGCCGACCAAGGGGGGTGGCGCGCCCTAGGAGGGGAGTCCAACCCCCACCGGGAGTAGGACTCCCCCCTTTCCTGTTAGGAGAGGGAGAGGGAAGGAAGAGGAGGGAGGGAAGAAGGAAAGAGGGGGCCGGCCCCCGTCCCAATTTGGATTGGGCTTGGGGGGCACGCCCCCTCCTTTGCTCCTTTCCCCTCCTTTCCACTAAGGCCCAATAAGGCCCATATACCTCCCGGGGGGTTCCGATAACCTCCCAGAGCTCCGGTATTGTCCCAATCTCACCCGGAACCTTTCCGGTGTCCAAATATAGTCGTCCAATATATCGATCTTTATGTCTCGACCATTTCGAGACTCCTCGTCATGTCCGTGATCACATTCGGGACTCCGAACAACCTTCGGTACATCAAAACTCATAAACTCGTAATAAAACTGTCAACGAAACCTTAAGCGTGCGGACCCTACGGGTTCGAGAACTATGTAGACATGACCGAGACATGTTTCCAGTCAATAACCAATAGCGTAACCTGGATGCTCATATTGGCTCCTACATATTCTACGAAGATCTTTATTGGTCAAACCGCATAACAACATATGTTGTTCCCTTTGTCATCGGTATGTTACTTGCCCGAGATTCGATCGTCGGTATCCCAATACCTAGTTCAATCTCGTTACCGCCAAGTCTCTTTACTCGTTATGTAATGCATCATTCCGTAACTAACTCATTAGCTATATTGCTTGCAAGGCTTATAGTGATGTGCATTACCGAGAGGGCCCAGAGATACCTCTCCGACAATCAGAGTGACAAAACCTAATCTCGAAGTACGCCAACTCAACATGTACCTTTGGAGACACCTGTAGAGCTCCTTTATAATCACCCAGTTATGTTGTGACGTTTGGTAGCACACAAAGTGTTCCTCCGCTAAACCGGAGTTGCATAATCTCATAGTTGTAGGAACATGTATAAGTCATGGAGAAAGTAATAGCAACATACTAAATGATCAAGTGCTAAGCTAACGGAATGGGTCATGTCAATCACATCATTCTACTAATGATGTGATCCCGTTAATCAAATGACAACTCGTGTCTATGGTTAGGAAACATAAGCATCTTTGATTAATGAGCTAGTCAAGTAGAGGCATACTAGTGACATTAAGTTTGTCTATGTATTCACACATGTATCATGTTTCCGGTTAATACAATTCTAGCATGAATAATAAACATTTATCATGATATAAGGAAATAAATAATAACTTTATTATTGCCTCTAGGGCATATTTCCTTCAGTCTCCCACTTGCACTAGAGTCAATAATCTAGATTACACAGTAATGATTCTAACACCCATGGAGTCTTGGTGCCGATCATGTTTTGCTCGTGGAAGGGGCTTAGTCAATGGGTCTGCAACATTCAGATCCGTATGTATCTTACAAATCTCTATGTCTCCCACCTGGACTTGGTCCCGGATGGAATTGAAGCGTCTCTTGATGTGCTTGGTCCTCTTGTGAAATCTGGATTACTTTGCCAAGGAAATTGCACCAGTATTGTCACAGAAGATCTTCATTGGTCCTGATGCACTAGATATGACACCTAGATCGGAAATGAACTCCTTCATCCAGACTCCTTAATTTGTTGCTTCCGAAGCAGCTATGTACTCCGCTTCGCATGTAGATCCCGCCATGACGCTTTGTTTAGGACTGCACCAACTGACAGCTCCACGTTCAATATAAACACGTATCTGGTTTGCGATTTAGATTCGTCCGGATCAGAGCTTGCATCGACGTAACCCTTTATGACTAGCTCCTTGTCACCTCCATAAACAAGAAACATATCCTTAGTCCTTTTCAGGTATTCCAGGATATTCTTGACCGCTGTCCAGTGATCCACTCCTGGATTACTTTGGTACCTTCCTGCTAAACTTATTGCTAAGCATACATCAGGTCTGGTACACAGCATTGCATACATGATAGAGCCTATGGCTGAAGCATCTTGAGCTTGCGTTGGTTTAACTCAACTTTCATTTTCTCTCTATCTTTCATTTTCATTTTCTCTCTATCTTCTGTTGTGGTCGGACATTGAGTCTAAATCAACTTCACACCTTGTAATACAGGCAAGAACCCTTTCTTTGCTTGATCCATTTTGAACTTTTTCAAAACTTTATCAAGGTATGTGCTTTGTGAAAGTCCAATTAAGAGTTGCTACATCTTGAGCTTGCGTTGGTTTTCCTCGAAGAGGAGAGGGTGATGCAACAATAGTAGCGTAAGTATTTCCCTCAGTTTTTGAGAACCAAGGTATCAATCCAGTAAGAGGCTCCTGAAAAGTCCCACGCACCTACACAACAAACTGAGAACTTGCAACCAACGCAATAAAGGGGTTGTCAATCCCTTCACGGCCACTTGCGAAAGTGAGATCTAATAAAGATAGATATATTTTTGGTATTTTATAATATAGATGCAGAAAGTAAAGATGCAAATAAAAGTAGATTGAAAACAAATATGATAAGAGATAGACCCGGGGGCCATAGGTTTCACTAGAGGCTTCTCTCAAGATAGCATAAGTATTATGGTGGGTGAACAAATTACTGTCGAGCAATTGATAGAAAAGCGCATAGTTATGAGATTATCTAGGCATGATCCTGTATATAGGCATCACGTCCATCACAAGTAGACCGACTCCTGCCTGCATCTACTACTATTACTCCACACATCGACCGACTCCTGCCTGCATCTAGAGTATTAAGTTCATAAGAATAGAGTAACGCATTAAGCAAGATGACATGATGTAGAGGGATAAACTCAAGCAATATGATATAAACCCCATCTTGTTATCCTCGATGGCAACAATACAATACGTGCCTTGCAACCCTTTCTATCACTGGGTAAGGACACTGCAAGATTGAACCCAAAGCTAAGCACTTCTCCCATGGCAAGAAAGATCAATCTAGTAGGCCAAACCAAACTGATAATTCGAAGAGACTTGCAAAGACAACTCAATGATACATAAAAGAATTCAGAGAAGATTCAAATATTATTCATAGATAAACTTGATCATAAATCCACAATTCATCGGATCTCGACAAACACACCGCAAAAAGAGTTTACATCGAATAGATCTCCACAAGAGAGGGGGATAACATTGTACTGAGATCCAAAAAGAGAGAAGAAGCCATCTAACTAATAACTATGGACCCGTAGGTCTGTGGTAAACTACTCACAACTCATCGGAGGGGCAAGGATGTTGATGTAGAAGCCCTCCATGGTCGATTCCCCCTCCGGCAGAGTGCCGACGAAGGCTCCAAGGTGGGATCTCGCGGATACAGAAGATTACAGTGGTGGAAATTGTGTTTCGTGGTGCACCCGGATGTTTTCGGGGTACGTAGGTGTATATAGGAGGAAGAAGTACGTCGGTGGCCGCCCGAGGGGCCCACGAGAAAGGGGGGCACGCCCTACAGGGGGGCGCGGCCTCCTATCTCGTGGGAGCCTCGGTTGCTTCTTGACTTGCACTCCAAGTCCTCTGGATCATGTTCGTTCCAAAAATCACGCTCCCAAAGGTTTCATTCCGTTTGGACTCCGTTTGATATTCCTTTTCTTCGAAATACTGAAATAGGCAAAAAAAATGCAATATGGGCTGGGCCTCCGGTTAGTAGGTTAGTCCCAAAAATGATATAAATGTGTAAAATAAAGCCCATAAACATCCAAAAGGGGTAATATAATAGCATGGAACAATCAAAAATTATAGATACGTTGGAGACGTATCAAGCATCCCCAAGCTTAATTCCTAGTTGTCCTCGAGTAGGTAAATGATAAAAAAGAAATTTTTGATGTGGAATGCTACCAAGCATAATTCTCAATGTAATTTTCTTTATTGTGGGATGAATGTTCAGATCCAAATGATTCAAAATAAAAGCTTATAAAACATAAAAATAATAGTGCTTCAAAGCATACTAACAAATAATCATGTCCTATCAAAATAACATAGCCAAAGAAAGCTTATCCCTACAAAATCATATAGTTAGGCCATGCTTCATTTTCATTACACAAAATACTCCCATCATGCACAACCCCGATGACGATCCGAGCAATTGTTTCATACTTTTTAACGCGCTTCGGCTTTTTCAACTCTTACGCAATACATGAGCGCAAGCCATGGACATAGCACTATGGTGGTTGTGAGGACAAAAAGGGAGAAGATAGTCTCACATCAACTAGGCGTATTAACGGGCTATATGGAGATGCCCATTAATAGATATCAATGTGAGTGAGTAGGAATTGCCATGCAACAGATGCACTAGAGCTATAAATATATGAAAGCTCAACAAAAGAAACTAAGTGGGTGTGCATCCAACTTGCTTGCTCAAGAAGACCTAGGGCATTTTGAGGAAGCCCATCATTGGAATATACAAGCCAAGATCTGTAATGAAAAATTCCCACTTAGTATATGAAAGTGACAACATAGGAGACTCTCTATCATGAAGATCATGGTGCTACTTTGAAGCACAAGTGTGGAAAAAGAGATAGTAGCATTGTCCCTTCTCTCTTTTTCTCTCATTTTATTTTTCTCTTTTTTTTCTTTTTTTTCTTTTTTTCTTTGGCCTCTTTTTTTTCTTTTTGGCCTTTCTCTTTTTTTTCTCTTTTTTTTTGTAAAATCCGCAGTCTCATCCTGACTTGTGGGGGAATCATAGCCTTCATCATCCTTTCCTCACTAGGACAATGCTCTAGTAATGAAGATCATCACACTTTTATGGATTTACAACTCAAGAATTACAACTCAAAGCTAGAACAAGATATGACTCTATATGAATGCCTCCGGTGGTGTACCGGGATATGCAATGAATCAAGAGCGACATGTATGAAAATTATGAAAGTGGCCTTGCCACAAATACGATGTCAACTACATGATCATGCAAAGAGCAATATGACAATGATGGAACGTGTCATAATAAACGGAACGGTGGAAAGTTGCATGGCAATATATCTCGGAATGGATATGGAAATGCCATAATAGGTAGGTACGGTGGCTGTTTTGAGGAAGGTAAATAAGGGGTTTATGATACCGGCGAAAGTTGCGCGGTAATAATAAAGGCTAGCAAAGTGGAAGGATGAGTGTGCATATATCCATGGACTCACATTAGTCAAAAGAACCCATATACTTATTGCAAAAGTCTACTTAGCCCTCGAAGCAAAGTACTACTACGCATGCCCTAAGAGGGATAGATTGGTAGGAAAAGACCATCACTCATCCCCGACTGCCACTCATAAGGAAGACAATCAAAAGAGCACCTCATGCAACAAATTTGTCACACAACTTCTACCATACGTGCATGCTACGGGACTTGCCAACTTCAACAACAATATTTCTCAATTTCATAATTACCCACTAGCATGACCCTAACATTACTACCTTTATATCTCAAAATAATTATCAAGCATCAAATTGATCATAGCATCCAATTCTTTTTCTATGATAGTTTTTATTATACCCAACTTGGATGCTCATCATTCTAGGACCAATTTTATAACCATAGCAAATACCATGCCACTACTAGGGAAAAGGCTAGCAGCACGGGTTTTAGGTGTATCAGTAGCGCGGGGAGAGGCGCTACTAATAAGGCGCTACAGCTAACACATAGCAGTAGCGCGTGCTCACCGGCGCTACTGCTACACAAGTGTAGCAGCAGCGCAGTTAGTGGAAGCTCGCTACTGCTAGTAGCTCTAGCGCGCTTTGCCTGGACGCGCTACTGCTATCGCGGCGCTGCTGCTAACTTTTATACACTCGCTACTGCTAATTTAAGTAGTTTTTTGTTTTTTCGGCATATTTGTTTTGTATTTGAACAGGCTTTATAGAAGAATCTTTAGCACATAGAAATGTCATCATGATACACATACAAATGCATGCGAGACCACAAATGTAATCATAGCATATACATACAAATAGTCTCATCATAATCATCATCCAACACAAAGTGGTATCTTGTCATCATCTCGAAAATAGTGATACATGCAAGTCTCGAATACTTGCAACTACAACAACGTCATCCATCTAAACAAAGGTATACGCAAGAAGTGCTATCACTATGAGTGAGAGTGGAACTATGCAGTACATGAGGTGGCGGTTATGAGTCCTCTCTCGCGCTAGCGTGAACCTCAAGTAACTAGCTTCTCCTTCTTGTCTGCTTTTGAAGCCTTTATGGCTGGTGCTCGTGAACCCATTCACTTGCGCCTGACACTCATGCCACTCGTTGTACACCCCCGGAACCTTCCCTTTGTACACGACATAGCAATTCCATCTCGCCATCAAGAAACTAGGTACCTATTAGAGATGCATGTTCATGAAGAGGATATACAATCATATATATGCAACAAAATATACTAGAGCAACACTGAAAAATAAAGGGTTAGCAATTAGATGCAACATACAGTACACAAATTAATTAACTAGAGGTACGCAGGTCATCGTACGCAAACTAACAAAGTAGCATTACGCAAGTTCGGCAGGGACCATGGACATCACAAAGTTTCATCGCTAAAAAAAGTATACAAGTTCAACCGACACATATCATCATCATCGGCATCATAAATCACTAGAAGTTCCATCCTTCCATATCATCGAGGATGAACCCTAGCTTCTTGAACAGCATGAGGTCTAGACGTTGCATACCTATGCGAGTTCGGACGTCAGCTCGTGATATAGGGCCGTGGTGGAACATCCCCTTCTCATCGACGACTTCTTTCATGATGATCGTCGCAATGTCTCTTTGGATGCGAAAGAAGTCATCTCTAAGTTTATAATCCGCTTCTCCATGAGATTCTAGCCACTTGTGGATATGATCATCATTTCTGCTTCTCATGCGAAGCTTTTGGTGATCCGTGTTGAACTGAATCATGAGATGGACGATGTAGAATCCATCCTTCTTGCTTGGTTTTGGGACATGGATGCAGGAGAAGTTAGTTTTATGCGCGAAACCCATCTTCTTGTTCCTTTGTTTCCTGATCTACACATGGCCACCTCTAAAGCTGAAGCCTTGGAGAGCATCATCTAGAATATTCATTATGTGGGTGTAGTCTTTTTTCTCGTAGTCTCTGGAAGGGTCAAAATACACGGCGTGGGAGACTTGCGGGTAAAGAACGATAAGGACGGCGCGCCCGTTGCTGCGGGGAAAAGACACCTCAAATTATTCCCCATATGAGAGAGAAGGAATGATTGAAATGTATGAAAGGGTTGTCTGGAACTGACTTACTTTGGATGATAAGGCACGAGGACAATTTCCCGTTCCTTATTCTGTACCATGAAGTTTTGGAGGTACTCCCTAGCAGTTTCACGCTCAAAGTCGCTGAGACTCAAGAAAGACTCATGCATGTAGTACGGATCCGCCACACTGATTTGCGAGACTTCTTCACTCTTCATGACGGAGCTCATATGTAGCGCAAAAAGGCGGACGATTGTAAAATCGAGCCGCCTTGTTAGAAACATCTCAAAGATATGGTCAAACCGCAGGAAGAACACCTCCGTGGGCCGTGTGTCGAGGTAGCACTTCCCCTCAGGCACACGAGCCGCGTATGTCGGATATCCTGGATCCTTTGAGGCTAGTAGGCTTTTCTCAGTCGATAGCACATGGTCGTGCAGTCTCCTGAGATCCCCTGATAGTGCCTCCAGCGGTTTCGGCGGTAGCATCGGATCGCCCGTGAGATGGAACATGACCGCACCTTTCACGGGTACACGCTCTTCAGAATGCATCATCTGGCTGCTATGTGCTCTGGCTTGTTTGGAAGCAGTTATCTTCCCCGATCTCTTCCTCTCCTTTTTCTTGGGCACACCTTCCAGACCCTTCCTTAACCCCTACCCCAGTGTTCCCGGGCTAAGTACTGTACGACCCTCGCGCCCGGCTAGTTGAGCCTGTGTTGAGGCAGCATCTTCAGGCGTGTCCTGTGAGGATTTCATGAAGAGAGACTTTTTGCAATCCCTGCTACGACCCTGCCCGGGCATATCATCCATATCCTCATTAGCAAGCTGATAGCCCGATTCGTCATATGGTTGACTCATCATATCTATGTCACAGTCATACGCGTTTGTATTGAGGAAATCCATAGGGTCGACCTCCGTCTCATCATCCATTCTCTGTTCTACAGGAGAAATTACATCAGCGAGTACTATTGCACCCCCTTCATCATGTCGTCCGCCGCTCTCACCTGGCACTACAGGAGCTGGTAATTGTGTAGGCGGGGTGGTGGTCTCCGCACATGCTTATTGATGTGTGGTTATTGGTGTGCTATTGGCCGGCTCCAGACGAATAAGATTCTTCGGTCTAGCAGCACCCAACCTTTGCAGCTTCCAATCCGCGGCGGGGTCTCGTCGTCTGCTCCCACATGCTGTACTGGAGGAGGCAAATCCTCGTGCCCCGATTTCACACTGGTCAAGCTAACCCTGAAGTGCCCAGCGGGGATCGGATGGTTGTGGAACGTGCGTTGCGAGGGGTCCATTATCATCCCCTTTCCCACATCCACCTTCTAGCCTTTGATCAAGTAGAGTATGGTGCACGGTTTCTTTCGCCTGCAAACACATATGTTTGTGGCGTCAAACAACCGAAAGGCAACAAAAATGGAATATTATATATATATATGTGTGTGTGTGTGTGTGTGTGTGTGTGTGTGTGTGTGTGTGTGTTGGTGCGACATGTAATTACCGTGACGGCGTCGAGCTCAGCCAAAGACGAAGGCCCACCTAGCACGCGTGAGACTGAGGACGGGCTGCTATGAGCGGGAGCGGCTGCGAGAGGAGGCCCGGTTGCGTGAGCAAGTGATGGTGCGATGGTGTTGTTGTTCATGGAGTTGCTCCCGACGAAACTGGGCAACGGGAAATCATGTACCGTCTTGTCTGGATTTTCCTTCGTCCAGTTGATGATAACTGGAACCAAGTTAGTAGTGAAATCATTTCTGCACGCTGTTACAGCTGCATTGATTGCCTGCTGTAGCAACTCATATTTGTCCTCGGCTGCTTTTTTCGCGTCCCCAGCTGCTTTTTTCTCGACCACAAGCTTCACCTTCGTGTCGATGTCCGCCTGACTAAACTTCTTTTTCTGCTTCTTGGCCTCCGGGCCCTCGTTGTAAAACACCTTCCACGTGGCGCCGTCTCCAGCACCATGCACACGACCATATTGCGGCCCCTGGCCCAAAGGGAGTCCCTTAAGTTTGTTCAAGGCCAGGTTGAGAGGGGTGTCCCAACTTGGGCCTCATCGGAGAAGTAGGGCTTTCGGCTGCAAGCTGGTGTTGCTTCTCCAGTAGTCTAATCAATTTCCTCGTGATCTTGTCCGTGTCAAAAACCTTTTTCTCCTTGTCCCACTTGTAGCGGGCCTGATGAAGTCACGCTCCAAGGGGTTGATGAACTTCGCGAAGGGGTCTGGGAGACCCGCGGCTTCACGTTCCGCGTCCTCCTTATCCCATATGGGCCTTTTACCGAGGTAGCCACGACTTCCGAGGCGATGCTTCCCCGTGTTCCTTTGTTGAAGGCTCTTGAATTTCGCAGCCTTAGCCTTGGCTGCCTCGGTAGTGCAAGTGTCCTTGAACTTTTCGAACTCCTCTTCCGTAAGTGTCGGATTTTCCTCCAGAATCTTGGTTAGGGGTTCATCAGCCTCAATAGCTCGTTTCACCCTCCCTTTCTAGGAGGCCAAATCATTGCTGAACATGCCCATGGCGTGATTGTTAATCTTTTTCATCTTCGGATCATCCCACGGTTGTTCTATGTTATCATCCCGGTCAGGGAACTTGAATCTCTTGTGCAACTTTGTTAGGAGCAACTGCATCAAATGTTCTTTACTCCTTAAGTCATCGTCGTTGATGCTCGCGCATTCCTGTAGGATGCATCCTACTTGGTTCCCATAGCACTTGCGAGGTTCTTCCGGCTCTAACGGCTCAAACTTGCCAGGTGCCATCTTTGTGATCACAAGTCGTCTGATCCCTAGTTTGTTAGGTTTTCGTATCCTCTGCTTCTTATGCTTCCTCTTTTCGGTAGCGGCATCGGGGCCGGTACCATCCCCGCCGGTACCTTCCCCACTGGTCTCGGCGCCGCCATCGGTGCCGGCGCCGTCGGTGTCGATGTCGGCGTCCGTACCATCATCGAGGCCGACCTGCAAACCTTGCTTAGCAGTCAAATAGTTGAGGTACTGTTGTTCACCCTCATAATCCATCTCGTCTGCATCTTGGTCAGAAGGCCCAGTTTCTTCGTTGTTCGACATGTTTCCTATGATTAAGTGCCCTCATTTATTTCTAAAAGTATGAATAAATGAGAAATGACATAAAAAGAAATCTATGTGCCAGCACTCGATATGCCAACTATGTAGCACAAATCATGCCTCTATTCACGTGAAATTTCGGCATGACCTTTGCTAAAAAATGGACATATCGAGCGCCTGAAATTCACCGGAATGGAAATGAATCAACATTCCGGCGTAACATAGGCCACTCGGATAATTTTCCAAACATGACATGTCCAAAACATGGCATATCCACATATCACATGTACAGTTCAAATTTGCGTATAAATTCAGCTAATTTTGAAACCTAGCTAAATTCATAACTAAATAGATAACCTAATTAACAGACTACCCTAACTAAAACCTAAGTAAATTAACCGAAGAACCCTAGCAGAGAGAGAGAGGGGGGTTTACAGAGGGTGCAGGGGCGGGGAGGCAGGCCCGACGATGGCCGAGGTTGGGAGGGGAGGAAGCAGAGGACGGAGGCGAGGGCCGACG
>NC_041393.1:403429768-403457104 GCF_002162155.2 Triticum dicoccoides
GCCGGGGTCGGGGGCGAGGGCCGGGTCGGGGGCGAGCGCCGGGGTTGGGGGCGAGCGCCGGCGCCGGGGTCGGGGGCGAGCGACGGGGGAAGAGAGAGTGGGGATTTGGGGGGAAAAGGCGGGATGAAGCAGGGATAGTGAGAATTTTGGCTTAAGTGGACGTAGCAGCAGCGTGTTTGGACAAAACCCGCTACTACTACCTTCAGTAGCTGTAGCGGTTTATATGAAATGCGCTACTACTACCTTCAGTAGCTGTAGCAGTTTATACGAAATGCGCTACTACTACTGCCAGTTTTCCTTTTTCTTTTCCTTTATTTTCTCCCACTTTTATTTCCCGAGAGCAGTGAACGAAGGGAGGGCGATATATATTGCATCATTTGACGGTTAAATATGTATGCAAAATAGGAACATATATATTACATCATTGGACCCATGCATAATAATGGCTAAGTGTGTATACAAAATAGGAACATATATATATATATATATATATATATATATATTACATCATTTGACCGATAACATACAGTTCCTCAGCGCTGACGTTTTCGTTTTTGAGTCAGCTTCTTTCCCTTCTTGTTCGTCGAAGAATAATTGAGCCCCTGATTGTGACTTTGCCTTTTCCATGGAGTACGATTTTTCTTAGGTAATGTAGTATTGATTCTTCTTTTGACATATACTTCATCATCATCGTCATCTTCCCTCATTGGGTTGCCGTACTGATCATAGTCTTCCTCGTTGGTGACTCCATCCATTCCAATGATGTTCCTTTTGCCTCTCCTCACGACAACACGACTGGGATTGCATGGGTCAGTTATGAAGAAGCATTGTGTCACATGCTTAGAGTGTACCCATGGCTCGTTTTTTGCGATAGCATTCACGGTAGCGCTCTTGGCGTCGGGTATACTCATGGTAGTGAAAATCCGGTTTTATCTTTCGACATTATTTGCCCATCTGACACGGAACATCGTCGTGTTGTGCAGTCCAGAGTAGTCAAGCTCCCAGATCTCCTCGACCCTTCCATAAAATCGTTCAGTTGCGCCGTTGTCGCTGCCGGTCATGCATTCCATTGTCACCCCTGAGTTCTGATCATCACTGTCCATATCTTTGGCCTCCATGTAGTACGTGTATCCATTGATATCATATGCCTGATAGGTTACGAGGTTGGGCGAGGGGCCATGTGCTAAGGCGTATATGAGCAATCCGTCCTTAGAGCCCTCCTCCGAGGGATTAGCAATAATATGCTCTTTGAACCAATGCAGGAAAGTGGAGTTGTGCTCTCTAGTAACTTCGGCGTTCGTCCTGCATACCCCCCGGTCACGATACTTCTTTGCGATAATTTCTTTGTGCAGTGCCACGAAAGGATCTACCTCGTCTAGGTGTTGTAGCACTACCAAGTTTGCTCTGTCAAAGTCGCTGCGTCGATCTGAGTATGCCACGTGCAGTTCCTTGCGACCGTTGCAGTGACCATCTCCTTCGAGCCTCCCATCGTGCTTGTTAACGGGCAAACCAACACTAACACCAGGCGGCTGGTCTGCGCCATATAGAAAATTCTCACAGAAAGAGATGCACTCTTGTGCCAAATAGCCATGGACGATGCTTCCATCCGGACGGGATATGTTACGAACGAATCCTTTGATGATCCCATTCATCCTCTCAAACGGCATCATGTTGTGCAGGAATGACGGCCCCAGGTCTATTATGTCATCCACAATATGGACACACAAATGCACCATCACGTCAAAGAACGCGGGCGGGAAGTACATCTCAAGCTCATTCAGTATCACAACGATCTCTTCCTGTAGCCTTCGGAGCTGCTTCACACTGATCGACTTTCGAGAGATGACGTCGAAAAAGTTGCAGAGACCAATAAGCGTGTCATGGACGTGCTTATCCATTATCCCTCTAAGGGCAACAGGTAGTATCTGCGTCATCATCACATGACAGTCATGAGACTTCATCCCGCTGAACCTTTTCTTGTCCGTGTCTAGATATCTACTTATCTTGCCACAATAACCGGAACTAACTTTGACTCCGGTAAGGCACTTAAAGAATTGATTGATCTCAGCCTGACTTAAGGTGAAGCAAGAAGGGGGGCAATAATCCTCTTTCTTTATTTTCTTGCCCTTCTTCTCCTGTGCCTCTGTCTCTGTCTCTGTCTCGTCTGACATTTTACGGGGCGGCATGTGCAGATCTTCCCTGATTTTCAAATCTTGCAAGTCTTTTCTTGCCTTCGGCCCATCCTTGATCTTATCCGGCATGTTCATCAGTGCTGCGAGCAAGCTCTCAAGGACATTCTTACAGATATGCATTTGATCAAGGCAATGAGGTGTATCGAGTTTGTGCCAGTACTCCAAGTCCCAGAACACAGACCTCGTCTTCCATACCTTCAGTAGTGGCTCCGGCGCCTTTCTCATCGTCTTTCCCGGCGCGGGGCACTCCTTCCAGTTTTTCAACAGCTCACCGATTTCGGCACCGCTCCGCTTACGTGGATGTCCTCGATGCTCAGCGTGACCATTGAATAGATCTCCACGGTTTCTCCACGGGTCGTCCTGTTCAAGCCATCTTCGATGCCCCATGTACACGATTTTCCCAAACCTGCCATCTTTCCTTGACGTTAGCTGCTGAGACATCGTATCATCCATGCACCGCGTGCATCCGCAATATCCATGGCACACCTGGCATGCCACATATCCATAACCGAGATAGTCATGCACTATCGTGATCAGTGCGGCTCTCATGTTGAAATACTCGCCTTCGCTGGCGTCCCATGTCTTGGCTGGTGTTTTCCATAACGTGTCTAACTCCTCTTGAAGTAGCCCCAGATACAAATTAATATTATTTCCTGGTTGTTTTGGCCCTTGAATAAGCATGCTCATGTGAATGTACTTTGATTTCATGCACAACCAGGGGGGAGGTTGTACATCCATACAAACACGGGCCATGTGCTATGGTTGGTGTTCTGGTTGCCAAACGGATTCATGCCATCGGTACACGCGCCGAGCACGATGTTCCTTGCATCACATACAAAATACCGATAGAAGTTGTTCAACGCTCTCCACTGGCTTCCATCCTTCACGTGTCTCAGCTTCGAATCATCTCCATCGTCGGGCTTCTTCCTCTCTGTGTGCCAGCGCATTAGCTTTGCTTCCTTGGGATCTACAAAATACCTCTGGAGACGGGGAGTGATCGGTAAGTACCATACAACTTTCTGGGGACATATCTTCTCGGCCTTCTTGTATCGAGAAGCATTGCACACCGGACAGTTTGTTTTTTCCGTGTGCTCCTTCCGATAAATTATGCAATCATTGATGCATGCATGGTATCTAACGTGTGGCAGATCAAGAGGGCACACGATCTTCTTGGCCTCATCAACACTAGTAGGACATAGATTACCCGCGGGAAGAACATCCTTTAAGTACTTGAGATGCTCATCGAGGCTAGTGTCGGTCCATTTGTTTTTAGCCTTCGTCTTCAGGAGTTGGAGTGTGAAACTCAAGCGGGTCACCTCAGGATTGCAACCATCATACAATGGAGTGTTCGAGTCTACCACCAGTTGCTCCAGCTTAGCCTCCTCTCTAGAAGCAGCTCTCTCAGTACTTGTCTCCTTGCGAAGCACTGCTTGAACATGAGGGTCCCGCACGATTGAACTTAGTACCGACGAACTCTGCTGTGTGGAGTCCATGTCGTTCTCTCCGCCGCCATGTCCGGCCCCTTCTCCTCCGCCATGTCTGGCCCCTTCTCCGCCGCCATGTCCGGCCTCTTCCCCGCCGCCATTATCGATCATCTCTTCGTATTGCCCCGTGTCATCATTGCCTGCCCCATCGGCATCATCAACGTCTTCATCCTCATCTTCAATTATCCATCGAGTATAGCCATCCATGAAACCAGTCATGAGCAGGTGCGCTTCGACACGACCATCGTCATGGGGGTCGAGCCAAACTATTCCTTTGCATTTTCGACACGGACATAAAACCTCTGTCCGGTTATTTTCTTCATGTCCTGCACCGACGACCGCAACCACCTGTCCACCATCTTTCCACTGACCATCGTCAACTCTGCACAGTAATAATAAACAAATTGATTATAAAAATGCGTGCATGCATCAAAGTCATACAAAAATTCGGCATGACCTTCCTTAAAAATAGGACATATATGGATCTAGAGTTTGCCTAGAATTCGCCGAAACGGAAATAAATCGACATTTTGGCAAAACATAGGCAACTCAAAAGCACAATTTGGCGTCAACTCATGACACACACACAATTTCCACAAACATATCACACACACATAAACATATTTCCATTTTGCAAAAAGCATGAAATTTTCATCACCTCTATCTCGAGATCGAGCACACGGTGGATATGATGTTGTAGGGATATCAAAAGTGCACAAAGCTCTTCTTGACAAAGATAGATCTAGTTAGGGGGCAAATAGGTCACTTAACTAAATCCTACATCTACCTAGCTAGTTAATTGGGAGGAGACAACTTCAACTAGTGAAGGGGAAAGGAAAAAGAGAAAGGAGATGCATTAATGGAGGTGGTGTAGTTAGGTAGGAGTAATGAAGAGAGAGAGGTAAATAGAAGAGAGAGAGTAATGGGGAGAAGTATTGAGGAAGAAGAAAAGTGAGAGTGGGAGCATGTGGGAGGTAGGGGAAAGGGAGGAGAGGAGGGGGAGGGGGAGGGACGAGTGGGGAAAAGGTGGTGGGTTGGTGCGGATTAGCAGTAGCGCGGGAGTTAAAACGCGCTGCTGCTAAGGAAGTAGCAGCAGCGCGCTTTGGGAAATGGTGCTACTGCTAACCGGGACAAAAAAGTGTGCCAATTTGAAATTTAGCAGCAGCGACCTCAGAAAAAGCGCGCTACTACTACATCCATAGAAGTAGTGCGGCTCGCGGCACCGCGCTATTGCTAAATGGAGTTTGGTGGACACCACCGGTCGATATTTGTAGCAGCGTGGTTTACACCGAGCGCGCTACTGCTAAAAACTTATCATTAGCGAGTTTCCCGCACACGCGCTACTACTAATTAGCAGCAGCGCTCCTTTTTGAGTCGCGCTGCTGCTAAGATTCTGTGTATAGGCTTTTCCCTAGTAGTGTGCTTTTATAAAAGACTCTCAAAAAATATAAGTGAAGCATGAGAGACTAGAAATTTCTTCAAAATTAAGACACCACCATGCTCTAAAAGATATAAGTGAAGCACTAGAGCAAAAACTATCAAGCTCAAAAGATATAAGTGAAGCACATAGAGTATTCTAGCAAATTCTAATCAAATAGGCTTCTCCCAAAAGGTGAGTACAGCAAGGATGATTGTGGTAAACTAAAAGGCAAAGACTAATATAATACACGACGCTCCAAGCAAAACACATATCATGTAGCGAATAAAAATATAGCTCCAAGTAAAGTTACCAATGAACAAAGACGAAAGAGGGGATGCCTTCCCAGGGCATCCCCAAGCTTAGGCTTTTGGATATTATTGAATATCTTGGGGTGCCTTGGGCATCCCCAAGCTTAGGCTCTTGCCACCCTTTATTCCATAGTCCATAAAAGCTTTACCCAAAACTTGAAAACTTCACAACACAAAACTCAACAGGAAATCTTATAAGCTCCGTTAGTGAAAGAAAACAAAACCACCACATAAGGTACTGTAATGAACTCATTCTTTATTTATTTTGGTGTTAAAACTACTGTATTCCAACTTATTTATGGTTTATAAACTAATTTACTAGCCATAGATGCATTGAAATAAGCAAACAACACACGAAAAACAGAATATGTCAAAAACAGAACAGTCTGTAGCAATCTGTAACTAACGCAAACTTATGTAACTCTAAAAATCCTACCAAAATAGGAAGTCCTGTAAAATTTGTTTATTGAACAGAAGCAAAAATAATCAACTCAAAAGCACGTTCCTGTGATTTAACAAAATTATATTCGTGCGCGCAAAGTTTCTGTTTTTCAGCAGAATCAAATCAACTATCATCGTAGGTTATCCTATAGGTTCTACTTGGCACAAACACTAATTAAAAGATAAAAACACATCTAAACAGAAGGTAGATGCAAGATTTATTACTAAACAGGAGCAAAAACAAAAAACATAAAGAAAATTGTGTTGCCTCCCAACTAGCGCTATCGTTTAACGCCCCTAGCTAGGCATAAAAGCAAGGATAGATCTAAGTAGTGTCATCTTTGGCACTAAATTCATAAGTAGACCACATGATAGATTCATAAGGTAATTTGACTTTCTTTCTTGGAAAGTGCTCCATGCCTTTCTTTAATGGAAATTGGAATCTAATATTCCCTTCCTTCATATCAATAATCGCCCCAATCGTTCTAAGGAAAGGTCTACCAAGAATAATAGGGCAAGAAAGATTGCAATCTATATCAAGAACGATAAAATCTACGGGCGCCAAATTTCTATTTTCAACAATAAGAACATCATTGATCCTTCCCATTGTCTTTTTAATGGTGGAATCTGCAAGGTGCAAGTTTAAAGAGCAATCATCAAGACCATGGAAACCTAGAATATCACATAAAGTTTTTGGAATCGTGGAAACACTAGCACCCAAATCACACAAAGCAAAACACTCGTAGTCTTTAATTCTAATCTTTATAGTAGGTTCCCACTCATCATTAAGTTTTCTAGGTATAGAAACTTCCAAATTAAGTTTTTCATCATAAGATTGCATCAACGCATCAACAATATGTTTGGTAAAAGATTTATTTTAACTATAAGCATGAGGAGAATTAACAACGGATTGCAACAAGGAAATGCAACCTTTTAAAGAACAATTATCATATCAAATTCCTTGAAATCCGAGATAGTAGGTTCAATGTTATTAGAAGTTGAGGACTCTCCAATCTCACTTTTACCAAATTTAGCATCAAGATCTAAAGACTCCGAATTCTTGGGACGCCTTCTAGTCAAAGTTGATTCATCATCAGTCCCATAATCATCAAAATTCATATTGCAAAACATAGATCTAATAGGAGACGCATCAATAACTTTAAGAACCTCATCATTATTTTCATGTAATTTTTCTGGTTTAGCGGCCATCTTATTGACTAAGGTGGCTTGCTTGTCAGAAATTTTGGCTATAGCATTTTCAAGCCGGGTAACTTGAGCGTTAACACCATAAAATTCTTTATTCATATCATCAAGATCTTTGTTCATAAACCCCAAAAAACTTTTTTGTTCCTTAAGCTCTTTTCTAAAGAAATTATTATGCTCAAATTGCAAATTCATAAAGCTTCTAATATTTGATTCAATCTCATCCATCCTTCTGAGAAGATGGTCAGGACCCTTAGGCGAAGCCATAAGGTCAAACAAGCACACAAGCACACAAAAGAAGGCAAGCGAAAAGAGAGGAGGAGATTGGGAAAGAGAGGGCGAATAAATTGGCAAGGGTGAAGTGGGGTAGAGGAAAACGAGAGGCAAATGGCAAATAATGTAAATGCGAGGGAGATGGGTTTGTGATTGGTACTTGGTATGTCTTGACTTGAGCGAAGACCTCCCCGGCAATGGCGCCAGAAATCCTTCTTGCTACGTCTTGAGCTTGCGTTGGTTTTCCTCGAAGAGGAGAGGGTGATGCAGCAATAGTAGCGTGAGTATTTCCCCTCAGTTTTTGAGAACCAAGGTATCAATCCAGTAGGAGGCTCCTCAAAAGTCCCACACACCTACACAAACAAACTGAGAACTCGCAACCAACACAATAAAGGGGTTGTCAATCCCTTCACGGTCACTTGCGAAAGTGAGATCTAATAAAGATAAGATTGATATATTTTTGGTATTTTATAATATAGATGCAGAAAGTAAAGATGCAAATAAAAGTAGATTGAAAACAAATATGATAAGAGATAGACCCGGGGGCCATAGGTTTCACTAGAGGCTTCTCTCAAGATAGCATAAGTATTACGGTGGGTGAACAAATTACTGTGGAGCAATTGATAGAAAAGCGCATAGTTATGAGATTATCTAGGCATGATCATGTATATAGGCATCACGTCCATAACAAGTAGACCGACTCCTGCCTGCATCTACTACTATTACTCCACACATCGGCCGACTCCTTCCTGCATCTAGAGTATTAAGTTCATAAGAACAGAGTAATGCATTAAGCAAGATGACATGATGTAGAGGGATAAACTCAAGCAATATGACATAAACCCCATCTTGTTATCCTCGATGGCAACAATACAATACGTGCCTTGCAACCCTTTCTGTCACTGGGTAAGGACACCGCAAGATTGAACCCAAAGCTAAGCACTTCTCCCATGGCAAGAAAGATCAATCTAGTAGGCCAAACCAAACTGATACTTCAAAGAGACTTGCAAAGATAACTCAATCATACATAAAAGAATTCAGAGAAGATTCAAATATTATTCATAGATAAACTTGATCATAAATCCACAATTCATCGGATCTCGACAAACACACCGCAAAAAGAGTTTACATCGAATAGATCTCCACAAGAGAGGGGGAGAACATTGTATTGAGATCCAAAAAGAGAGAAGAAGCCATCTAGCTAATAACTATGGACCCGTAGGTCTGTGGTAAACTACTCACAACTCATCGGAGGGGCAAGGATGTTGATGTAGAAGCCCTCCATGGTCGATTCCCCCTCCGGCAGAGTGCCGGCGAAGGCTCCAAGATGGGATCTCGTGGATACAGAAGGTTATGGTGGTGGAAATTGTGTTTCGTGGTGCCCCCGGATGTTTTCGGGGTACGTAGGTATATATAGGAGGAAGAAGTACGTCGGTGGCCGCCCGAGGGGCCCATGAGACAGGGGGCGCGCCCTACAGGGGGGCGCGGCCTCCTATCTCGTGGGAGCCTCGGCTGCTTCTTGACTTGCACTCCAAGTCCTCTGGATCACGTTCATTCCAAAAATCACGCTCCCGAAGGTTTCATTCCGTTTGGACTCCGTTTGATATTCCTTTTCTTCGAAATACTGAAATAGGCAAAAAAAAACAGCAATATGGGTTGGGCCTCCGGTTAGTAGGTTAGTCCCAAAAATGATATAAATGTGTAAAATAAAGCCCATAAACATCCAAAAGGGGTAATCTAATAGCATGGAACAATCAAAAATTATAGATACGTTGGAGACATATCAAGCGTCTTGATCTATCTCTATAGATCTTGATGCCCAATATGTAAGCAGCTTTACCGAGGTCTTTCATTGAAAAACTTTTATTCAAGTATCCCTTTATGCTATCCAGAAATTTTATATCATTTCCAATCAACAATATGTCATCTACATATAATATGAGAAATGCTATAGAGCTCCCACTCACTTTCTTGTAAATACAGGCTTCTCCAAAAGTCTGTATAAAGCCATATGCTTTGATCACACTATCAAAGCGTTTATTCCAACTCCGAGAGGCTTGCATCAGTCCATAAATGGATCGCTGGAGCTTGCACACTTTGTTAGCACCTTTTGGATCGACAAAACCTTCCGGTTGCATCATATACAACTCTTCTTCCAGAAATCCATTCAGGAATGCAGTTTTGACATCCATTTGCCATATTTCATAATCATAAAATGCAGCAATTGCTAACATGA
This sequence comes from Triticum dicoccoides, assembly GCF_002162155.2. Classification (NCBI taxonomy): domain Eukaryota; kingdom Viridiplantae; phylum Streptophyta; class Magnoliopsida; order Poales; family Poaceae; genus Triticum; species Triticum dicoccoides. The sequence goes on from NC_041393.1 coordinate 403,439,326, forward strand.
TTCGGATAGACTTAAGCATCGCTACGGGTGAGAAAGTCTCATCGTAGTCAACCCTTTGAACTTGTCGAAAACCTTTCGCAACAAGTCGAGCTTTGTAAACAGTTACATTACCATCAGCATCAGTCTTCTTCTTGAAGATTCATTTATTCTCGATGGCTTGCCGATCATCGGGCAAGTCAACCAAAGTCCATACTTTGTTCTCATACATGGATCCCATCTCAGATTTCATGGCCTCAAGCCATTTTGCGGAATCTGGACTCATCATCGCTTCCTCATAGTTCGTAGGTTTGCCATGGTCAAGTAACATGACTTCCAGAATAGGATTACCGTACCACTCTAGTGCGGATCTTACTCTGGTTGACCTACGAGGTTCGGTAGTAACTTGATCTGAAGTTTCATGATCAGTATCATTAGCTTCCTCACTGATTGGTGTAGTTGTCACAGGAACCGGTTCTTGTGATGAACTACTTTCCAATAAGGGAGCAGGTACAGTTACCTCATCAAGTTCTACTTTCCTCCCACTCACTTCTTTCGAGAGAAACTCCTTCTCTAGAAAGGATCCAAATTTAGCAACAAAAATCTTGCCCTCAGATCTATGATAGAAGGTGTACCCAATAGTCTCTTTTGGGTATCCTATGAAGACACATTTCTCGATTTGGGTTCGAGCTTATCTAGTTAAAGTTTCTTCACATAACAATCGCAGCCCCAAACTTTAAGAAACGACAACTTTGGTTTCTTGCCAAACCACAGTTCATAAGGCGTCGTCTCAACGGATTTTGATGGTGCCCTATTTAACGTGAATGCGGCCGTCTCTAAAGCATAACCCCAAAATGATAGCGGTAAATTAGTAAGAGACATCATAGATCGCACCATATCTAGTAAAGTACGATTACAACGTTCGGACACACCATTTCTTTGTGGTGTTCCGGGTGGCGTGAGTTGCAAAACTATTCCGCATTACTTCAAATGTAAACCAAACTCGTAACTCAAATATTCTCCTCCACGATCAGATCGTAGAAATTTATTTTCTTGTTACGATGATTTTCCACTTCACTCTGAAATTCTTTGAACTTTTCAAATGTTTCAGACTTGTGTTTCATCAAGTAGATATACCCATATCTGCTCAAATCATCTGTGAAGGTGAGAAAATAACGATACCCACCATGAGCCTCAATATTCATTGGACCACATACATCAGTATGTATGATTTCTAACAAATCAGTTGCTCGCTCCATAGTTCCGGAGAACGGCGTTTTAGTCATCTTGCCCATGAGGCACGGTTCGCAAGTACCAAGTGATTCATAATCAAGAGATTCCAGAAGTCCATCAATATGGAGTTTCTTCATGCGCTTTACACCAATATGACCTAAACGGCAGTGCCACAAATAAGTTGCACTATCATTATCAACTCTGCATCTTTTGGCTTCAACATTATGAATATGTGTATGACTACTATCGAGATTTAATAAAAATAGACCACTCTTCAAGGGTGCATGACCATAAAATATATTACTCATATAAATAGAACAACCATTATTCTCTGATTTAAATGAATAAGTGTCTCGCATCAAACAAGATCCAGATATAATGTTCATGCTCAACGCTGGCCCCAAATAACAATTATTCAGGTCTAAAACTAATCCCAAAGGTAGATGTAGAGGTAGCGTGCCGACCGCGATCACATCGACTTTGGAACCATTTCCCACGCGCATCGTCACCTCGTCCTTAGCCAATCTTCGCTTAATCCGTAGTACCTGTTTCGAGTTGCAAATATTAGTAACAGAACCAGTTTCAAATACCCAGGTGCTACTGTGAGCATTAGTAAGGTACACATCAATAACATGTATATCACATATACCTTTGTTCACCTTGCCATCCTTCTTATCCGCCAAATACTTGGGGCAGTTCCGCTTCGAGTGACCAGCCTACTTGCAGTAGAAGCACTTAGTTTCAGGCTTAGGTCCAGACTTGGGTTTCTTCTCTTGAGCAGCAACTTGTTTGTTGTTCTTCTTGAAGTTCCCCTTCTTCTTCCCTTTACCCTTTTTCTTGGTCTTATTGACCATCAAAACTTGATGCTCCTTCTTGATTTCTACCTCTGCAGCTTTTAGCATTGCGAAGAGCTCGGGAATAGTCTTGTCCATCCCTTGCATATTATAGTTCATCACGAAGCTCTTGTAGCTTGGTGGCAGTGATTGAAGAATTCTGTCAATGACACTATCATCAGGAAGATTAACTCCCAGTTGAATCAAGTGATTATTATACCCAGACATTTTGAGTATATGTTCACTGACAGAACTATTCTCCTCCATCTTGCAGCTATAGAACTTATTGGAGACTTCATATCTCTCAATCCGGGCATTTGCTTGAAATATTAACTTCAACTCCTGGAACATCTCATATGCTCCATGACGTTCAAAACGTCGTTGAAGTCCCGGTTCTAAGCCGTAAAGCATGGCACACTGAACTATCGAGTAGTCATCAGCTTTGCTCTGCCAGACGTTCTTAACGTCGTCAGTTGCATCTGCAGCAGGCTTGGCACCCAGCGGTTCTTCCAGGACGTAATTCTTCTGTGCAGCAATGAGGATAATCCTCAAGTTATGGACCTAGTCCGTGTAATTGCTACCATCATTTTTCAACGTAGCTTTCTCAAGGAACGCATTAAAATTCAACGGGACAACAACACGAGCCATCTATCTACAATGAACATAGACAAGCAAAATACTATCAGGTACTAAGTTCATGATAAATTTAAGTTCAATTAATCATATTACTAAAGAACTCCCACTTAGACAGACATCTCTCTAGTCATCTAAGTGATCACGTGATCCAAATCAACTAAACCATGTCCAATCATCACGTGAGATGGAGTAGTTTTCAATGGTGAACATCACTATGTTGATCATATCTACTATATGATTCACGTTCGACCTTTCGGTCTCCGTGTTCCGAGGCCATATCTATATATGCTAGGCTCGTCAAGTTTAACCTGAGTATTTCGCGTGTGCAACTGTTTTGCACCCGTTGTATTTGAACGTAGAGCCTATCACACCCGATCATCACGTGGTGTCTCAGCACGAAGAACTTTCACAACGGTGCATACTCAGGGAGAACACTTCTTGATAATTAGTGAGAGATCATCTTAAAATGCTACCGTCAATCAAAGCAAGATAAGATGCATAAAGGATAAACATCACATGCAATCAATATAAGTGATATGATATGGCCATCATCATCTTGTGCTTGTGATCTCCATCTCCGAAGCACCATCGTGATCACCACCTTCACCGGCGCGACACCTTGATCTTCATCGTAGAATCGTTGTCATTTCGCCATCTATTGCTTCTATGACTATCGCCACCGCTTAGTGATAAAGTAAAGCAATTATAGGGCGCTTGCATTTCATACAATAAAGCGACAACCATATGGCTCCTGCCAGTTGTCGATAACTCGGTTACAAAACATGATCATCTCATACAATAAAATATAGCATCACGTCTTGACCATATCACATCACAACATGCCCTGCAAAAACAAGTTAGACGTCCTCTACTTTGTTGTTGCAAATTTTACGTGGCTGCTACGGGCTGAGCAAGAACTGCTCTTACCTACGCATCAAAAACCACAACGATAGTTCATCAAGTTAGTGCTGTTTTAACCTTTGCAAGGACCGGGCGTAGCCACACTCGGTTCAACTAAAGTTGGAGAAATAGACACCCGCTAGTCACCTGTGTGCAAAGCACGGCGGTAAAACCAGTCTCGCGTAAGTGTACGCGTAATGTCGGTCCAGGCCACTTCATCCAACAATACCGCTGAACCAAAGTATGACATGTTGGTAAGCAGTATGACTTGTATCGCCCACAACTCACTTGTGTTCTACTCGTGCATATAACATCTATGCATAAAACCTGGCTCGGATGCCACTGTTGGGGAACGTAGTAATTTCAAAAAAAAATCCTACGCACACGTAAGATCATGGTGATGCATAGCAACGAGAGGGGTGAGTGTGTCCACGTACCCTCGTAGACCGAAAGCGGAAGCTTTAGCACAACGCGGTTGATGTAGTCATACGTCTTCACGGCCCGACCAATCAAGCATCGAAACTACGGCACCTCCGAGTTCTTGCACACATTCAGCTCGATGACGTCCCCCGTACTCCGATCCAGCAGAATGTCGGGGAAGAGTTCCGTCAGCACGACGGCGTGGTGACGGTCTTGATGTTCTACCGTCGCAGGGCTTCACCTAAGCAACGCTACAATATTATCGAGGAGAACTATGGTGGAGGGGGGCACCGCACACGGCTAAGAGATTAAGAGATCAATTGTTGTGTCTATGGGGTGCCCCCCTCCCCGTATATAAAGGAGTGGAGTAGGGGGCCGGCCAAGGGGGGGTGGCGCGCCCTAGGGGGGGAGTCCAACCCCCACCGGGAGTAGGACTCCCCCCTTTCCTATTAGGAGAGGGAGAGGGAAGGAAGAGGAGGGAGGGAAGAAGGAAAGGGGGGCGGCCCCCTCCCAATTCGGATTGGGCTTGGGGGGCGCGCCCCCTCCTTTGCTCCTTTCCCCTCCTTTCCACTAAGGCCCAATAAGGCCCATATACCTCCCGGGGGGTTCCGATAACCTCCCGGAGCTCCGGTATTGTCCCAATCTCACCCGGAACCTTTCCGGTGTCCAAATATAGTCGTCCAATATATCGATCTTTATGTCTCGACCATTTCGAGACTCCTTTTCATGTTCGTGATCACATTCGGGACTCCGAACAACCTTCGATACATCAAAACTCATAAACTCATAATAAAATTGTCAATGAAACCTTAAGCGTGCGGACCCTACGGGTTCGAGAACTATGTAGACATGACCGAGACACGTTTCCGGTCAATAACCAATAGCGGAACCTGGATGCTCATATTGGCTCCTACATACTCTATGAAGATCTTTATCGGTCAAACCGCATAACAACATATGTTGTTCCCTTTTTCATCGGTATGTTACTTGCCCAAGATTCGATCGTCGGTATCCCAATACCTAGTTCAATCTCGTTACTGGCAAGTCTCTTTACTCGTTACGTAATGCATCATTCCGTAACTAACTCATTAGCTACATTGCTTGCAAGGCTTATAGTGATGTGCATTACCGAAGGGCCCAGAGATACCTCTCTGACAATCGGAGTGACAAAACCTAATATCGAAATACGCCAACTCAACATGTACCTTTGGAGACACCTGTAGAGCTCCTTTATAATCACCCAGTTACGTTGTGATGTTTGGTAGCACACAAAGTGTTCCTCCGGTAAACGGGAGTTGCATAATCTCATAGTTGTAGGAACATGTATAAGTCATGAAGAAAGCAATAGCAACATACTAAACGATCAAGTGCTAAGCTAGCGGAATGGGTCATGTCAATCACATCATTCTACTAATGATGTGATCCCGTTAATCAAATGACAACTCATGTCTATGGTTAGGAAACATAACCATATTTGATTAATGAGCTAGTCAAGTAGAGGCATACTAGTGACATTAAGTTTGTCTATGTATTCACACATGTATCATGTTTCCGGTTAATACAATTCTAGCATGAATAATAAACATTTATCATGAAATAAGGAAATAAATAATAACTTTATTATTGCCTCTAGGGCATATTTCCTTCACGCCCTACCCCCCTGGCCGTGCCCCTGCCTCGTGGACACCCCATGTGCCCCTCGGGCTCCATTTTCTTGCATGATACTTCTTTTGGTTGGTAAAAGTTCATTATATAATCTCCCGAAGGTTTTGACCACAGTACCATGACGAAATCCTCTGTTTTTGTTTTGAGCTGTTTTCTGCCAGAGTTTCTCAAGGTCAGGCATCATGTCGTCCCCCTCCAACAACGTGGGCGACGATGCTTGGCTAATGAAGATAGAGACGAAGCGAGAAGAACTCGGTTAAATCAAGGAAGCCACGAAAGAGCAAGTCCCGGCAGTAGAAGAAGAAGGCGTCTTTCAACCTTACTACAATCATCTCACCTCTACTGAAATTGAAGCTTTCAAGACGATTGAAATAGTTTGCATACAAAACAAGTATCTCACGCGTGAATTTTTTTTGTTGCAAGAGCATATCACCGCACCCAAGGGCATTATCCGCAAATTGGAGCATCTCCTATGCTCGATGTGCGACACTCTGTCATCAACAACTCCATCATCATCACCTATGAGGAAACACACATAAACACATGAGTATGGGCACTCCCCTTGGCAACTGCCAAGCTTCGGGGAGGTGCCCCGGTATCATATCACCATCACACTTCTATCTTTACCATTTTTATTAGTTCAATCCTTTTGGTTATATCTTGATCTAGTAGAATAGAGTTTTAGTATGATCTAGCTTTGAGTTTTGTGTTGATCCCTATCTATGTAATCGAGTTCGTGAGTTATATATAATAAAGATTAGTTTTGAGTTGAGGGCGTTGCTATCTTCATATGATCTTGAGGGAACAAAAAGAAAGAATAAGAAGAAATAAAAAGATCATATTGATCTTATGGAGAGTAATGACTTCACATATAAAGAGTATGGTGAATAAAAGTTGTTGAGAGTTGACAAACATAGTTTTGGTCATTGTTGCAATTAATAGGAAGTAATAAAGAAAGTGAGGTTTTCACATATAGATATACTATCTTGGACATCTTTTATGATTGTGAGCACTCATTGAAATATGACATGCTAAAAAGTTGACGTTGGACAAGGAAGACAACATAATGGGTTATGTTTTCTTATATCCGAATAAAGTATATTGTCATGGATCATCCAACATGTTGAGCTTGCCTTTCTCCCTCATGCTAGCCAAACTCTTTTCACCAAGTAGAGATACTACTTGTGCTTCCAAACATCCCTAAAACCCAGTTTTGCCATGAGAGTCAACCATATCTACCTATGGATTGAGTAAGATCCTTCAAGTAAGTTGTCATCGGTGCAAGCAATAAAAATTGCTCTCTAAATATGTATGATCTATTAGTGTGGAGAAAATAAGCTTTATATGAGCTTGTGATATGGAAGAAATAAAAGTGACGGACTTCATAATAAAGGTCCCTATCACAAGTGGCAATATAAAGTGATGTTCTTTTGCATTAAGATTTTGTGCATCCAACCATAAAAGCGCATGACAACCTCTGCTTCCATTTGTGAAGGGCCTATCTTTTATTTTTACCTTCTACCCTTATATAAGAGTCATGGTGATATTCACCTTTCCTCTTTACACTTTATCCTTTGGCAAGCACTATGTGTTGGAAAGATCCTGATATATATATCCACTTGGATGTAGGTTTTCATAATGTATTATTGTTGATGTTACCAATGAGGTAAAAGGTTGGGAGGCGAGATTATGAGCCCCTATCTTTCTGTGTGTCCGATTGGAACTTCGTACCCATAAGTGTTGCGTGAGTGTTAGCAATTGTGAAAGACTAAATGATAGTTGAGTATGTGGACTTGCTAAAAGGCTCTTAAATTGACTCTTTCCGATGTTATGATAAATTGCTATTGCTTCAGTGACTGAGATTATAGTTTGCTAGTTTTCAATGAAGTTTCTGATTCATACTTTACATTGTGAATAGATTGTTACTTTAGCATAAGAAATCATATGACAAGATATATATATGCTGTTGTTCCAAGAATGATCATGATGCCCTCATGTCTGTATTTTATTTTATCGACACCTCTATCTCTAAACATGTGGACATATTTTTCGATATCGGCTTTCGCTTGAGGACAAGCGAGGTCTAAGCTTGGGGGAGTTGATACATCCATTGTGCATCATGCTTTTATATCAATATTTATTGCATTATGGGTTGTTACTACACATTATGTCACAATACTTATGCCTTTTCTCTCTTATTTTACAAGGTTTACATGAAGAGGGAGAATGCCGGCAGCTGGAATTCTAGGCTGGAAAAGGAGCAAATATTAGAGACCTATTCTGCACAACTCCAAAAGTCCTGAAATTCCACGAAAGTCAGTTTTGGAATATATTTAAAATATTGGGTGAAGAAAGCACCAGAGGGGGCCACCGAGCAGCCACAAGGGTGGAGGGCGCGCCCTACCCCCTGGGTGCGCCCCCTGCCTCGTGGGCCACCTGGCAGGCCCCCGATGCCCATCTTCTGCTATATGGTGTCCTTTTCCCTGAAAAAATCATAAGGAAGCTTTCGGGACGAAGTGCCGCCGTCTCGAGGCGGAACCTGGGCGGAACCAATCTAGGGCTCTGGCGGAGCTGCTCTGCCGGGGAAACATCCCTCTGGGAGGGGGAAATCGTCGCCATCGTCATCACCATCGATCCTCTCATTGAGAGGGGGTTAATCTCCATCAACATCTTCACCAGCACCATCTCCTCTCAAACCCTAGTTCATCTCTTGTATCCGATCTTTGTCTCAAAACCCCAGATTGGTACCTGTGGGTTGCTAGTAATGTTGATTACTCCTTGTAGTTGATGCTAGTTGGTTTATTCAGTGGAAGATCATATGTTCAGATCCTTTATGCATATTAATACTCCTCTGATTACGAACATGAATATGATTTGTGAGTAGTTATGTTTGTTCCTGAGGACATGGGAGAAGTCTTGTTTTAAGTAATCATGTGAATTTGGTATTCATTTGATATTTTGATGAGATGTATGTTGTCTTTCCTCTAGCGGTGTTATGTGAACGTCGACTACATGACACTTCACCATTATTTGGTCCTAGGGGAAGGCACTAGGAAGTAATAAGTAGATGATGGGTTGCTACAGTGATAGAAGCTTAAACCCTAGTTTATGCGTTGCTTCATAAGGGGCTGATTTGGATCCATATGTTTCATGCTATGGTTAGGTTTACCTTAATTCTTCTTTTGTAGTTGCAGATGCTTGCAAGAGGGGTTAATCATAAGTGGGATGCTTTTCCAAGGAAGGGCAGTACCCAAGCACCGATCCACCCACATATCAAATTATCAAAGTAACGAACGTGAATCATATGAGCATGATGAAAACTAGCTTGACAGTAATTCTCTTGTGTCCTCGGGAGCGCTTTACTTTATATAAGAGTTTGTCCAGGCTTGTCCTTTGCTACAAAAAGGATTGGGCCACCTTGCTGCACCTTAGTTACTTTGTTAGTTGTTACCCGTTACGAATTACCTTATCATAAAACTATCTGTTACCGATAATTTCAGTGCTTGCAGAGAATACCTTACTGAAAACCGCTTGTCATTTCCTTCTGCTCCTCATTGGATTCAACACTCTTACTTATCGAAAGGACTATGATAGATCCCCTATACTTGTGGGTCATCACGGGCAGATGGCCAACAGACTTGCCGCAGCTCGCGAGCGAAGGCGGGGCACCCAACCTCGAAAGGCAGATACCCGTCTCCACCAAGCATGGGCTCGTCGACGTCGGGGCCATTATGCCTATCAGACTAGCGGCGGGTGTCGTAGCGTTGCTCGATGGTGACGCGCGCATCCTCCCTCTGCCTGTCTTCTAGGACTCGCGGCTGATCGTGATGTGCCCGAGGATCGGACGAAGCCATTGATACGTCATCGGGTTCTTGGTCGCGTGGCTCTGGCTGCGGCCCCTGTGCTGGCTGCCATGGAGCAAACTGCATCGTGGGGGTGCCCCCTTCGGTACGGCCAGTGGTTCGGGCCGTCGTTACCGCCTGTGGAGGCCATGGCGGGCCTGCTTGTTGTGATCCCCCCGCCTCGGTGAAACCAATCAAGCTCTAGATGGTGGCTCTCCATTCATCCATTTGATCGACGGCCGGCGGGAATCTCAACAGGAGTTGGGCCCGCGCCATGGCCTCCGAAGTGGTGCTAGGCATGGACAACAACGCAGACCACAACATCGCCTGGCTTCTTGGGTGCCAATAGTGATGGCACCGTGTCGTTATGAGCTGGTTGCCAACGTGGCGTGGTGACGAGTTGGATGCGCTCGGGGATTGGCGACCCCATTCGGCGCATCACCTTGGGTAGCTTGTTCCAGAGCTGGTGTGCGCCTTGTAGCCGCACCCGTAGCGGGGGCGACCAGAGCATCGCGGTTCGCTCTAGAGCGAGTGCCATCGCTGTGGATGCGCCCTTCAGCTGGACGGGGAGGCGGAGATGGAATAATCTCTCGACCTGCACCTTGTCGAGTGCGGCCACTGGCTTGCTGCTGATGTTGTCCACCTCCGGCGCCTCCCGCTCCCGTTTCGGCCGTAGGGGGATGGCAACGGTGCTGCCTGTGCCAGCCACGTCCCCCGCCGCATCCATGTTCCCGTGTGCCCCCGTAGCCCCCATGGTATCAACGGCCGCATGCAAAGGGCCCTTTGAGGTGGACGGGTGAGCTATAGCACCGAACTTTTTCTTGGGCGCCATGGATGATGGAGCCGTTGATGAAGAAGATATAGATGAAGATGATGTGCTACTTACACCTCGGGTTCGTGCAAGCGCTTCCCCCTACTTGGCGCGCCAAATATGTCGCGAGAAAACACGGCTACCTATGAGGCCATCGGCCCCTTGTGGTTCGGCAAGGGGGAAGGGCGAGTTGCACAAAGAGCGGAGAGCACAGAGCAGCACGGAGCATTAACGCGGGCAGTTTTTACCCAGATTCGGGCCGCCGCGAGGCGTAAAACCCTACTCCTGCTTTGGTGGATTGATTTGTGGATGGTGTGGAGATGCAGCACTCTTGCCCGGCAAGGTTTCCTCGGGACAAGAGCAGCTACGCGCGTATGAGTTTGCAGAGGTCTGATTCCTTTCTAAGGTAGCCATGGCCCTCCTTTTTATAGGTCAAGGGGTTACCACAATGGCAAAACAGTCATTATCCCATGATTACATAGCCACAGTGCTATCATACCTAACTCTATAGACAGGTTAGGGCGCATTAAATGTGTCGCTTAGTGTCATGTCATGGAGTAGCCAAGCAAGCCTTGCCACGTCACTTTAGTTGTCTCTTGCCATGTCTGCCTGACACGCCCCTGGACGGTGTCATGTAGAGTGGATCTTCTCCTTGAGTGGTTGCCACGTGCCAGGAGGCAGCCTCCTAGTCCCTTGGGGGCTCTACACTGCACTGATAAGTGACTTGAGTCGCGGTGGAGCGGTGGAGTCTTGGCGGGGCGACCCACACTCGGCATCCCCAGCAAGCTTGCCGGGGGTGTCTTCAGACTTGTCTTCTGGGTGGCCTCGACCTTGCCAGGCTCGCCTGCTCGGCAAGGGAGGTTTTTCCTTAGTGATGCCTTGCTCTCTTGGTTAGTCATGGTCTTCTTGATCCGCCCTTTGATTTCTCAAAGAGCTATTCCTTCTGCTTGGCCTTGTCTTTGATGTTGCAACTTTGCTCTCGAGCCTGTGTACAATCCGGGCAACATACTCCAAGGTTTGTTGCACCGACAAACAGTAACATCAATGTCCTTTATCTCAATAGGTGCAATATCATTCATAATTTCTTGATATAAGGTAAAAGTAATATCACACACACTAGCACCCACATCAGATAAACCATGATAACGATGCAGAAACCACAGACATGCCAATAACAGGTTTATTTTTATCTTTAGGATCAGGTTTAGCAATCTTAGTTGCTTCATTACACAAATATATGGCGTGCCCATCAATATTATCAACCAGAAGATCTTTAACCATAGCAACATTAGGTTCAACACATATTTGTTCAAAGGGTCTAGATGTTTTAGTATTTCTCTTATTGACCACAGTTTAAGCTTTAGCATGTTCCTTAATCTTAACAGGAAAAGGTGGTTTCTCAATATAAGCAGTACGCACAACTAGATCAACATTATAGATAATCGTTTCATCTTTGGCTATAACAGGTTCCTCAAACTTTTCTTCAATGGTGGATGAAATTTAAACCACTTCTCTGTAGGGAGATCAACATGAGTAGCAAATGGTTCATAAAAGGAGGCTACTATCTCAAAGTCAAGTCTATATTTAGTACTAAACTTATGAAAAGCATCAATTTCCATAAAGATTTAACACAATCAAACTCAAGTTTTATACCTGACTCTTTACCTTTGTCGAATTCCCAATCTTCAAAGTTACGTTTAATTCTTTCAAGAAAAACCCATTTAAATTCAATAGTTTTCTTCATAAAGGAACCAATAGAAGAAGAATCGAGCATGGATCGATCATTATAAGAAAGCCGCACATAAAAGTTCTGAATAATTATTTCTCTTGAGAGCTCATGATTGGGGCATGTATGCATCATGTATTTAAGCCTCCCCCAAGATTGAGCAATACTTGCTCCTTCACGAGGCCAAAAATTATATATATAGTTCTGATCGCGATGAACCGAATGCATAGGATAAAACTTCTCATGAAATTCCAATTTCAACCGGTTCCAATCCCATGTTCCAATATCATACAATAGCTTATACCATGTCGATGCCTTTCCCTCCAAATATAAAGGGAAAAACTTCTTATTAACTCCATCCGCAGATAAACCTACAAGGTTAAACAATCCAGAAAATTCATCCAAATAGATTAAGTGCATATCAGGATGTACCGTTCCATCTCCTGCATAAGGATTAGCTAACAGTTTCTCTAACATACCCGAGGGAATCTCATAATAAATATTTTTAGTAGGTTCAGTCGGTTGAGGGGCAACTCCTATTGCTTCTGGTCGAGGTGAAGATACCCCGAACAAACCCCTCAAAGGATTGTTTCCCATAGTGACAAGTAACAACAAATTTTAGCACACAATATAAATGTTTAATTACCAAATTCCACTTACCAAAGGCGCTTCACTTCCCGGCAATGGTGCTAGAAAGGAGTCTTGATGATCCACAATTATAGGGGATCAATAATAGTTCTTTCGATCAGTAAGAGTGTCGAACCCAACGAGGAGCAGAAGGAAATGACAAAGCGGTTTTCAGCAAGGTATTCTTTGCACGCACTAAAAATAGCAGTAATAGATAGTTCGATAGCAAGGTAATTCATAACAAGTAACAAGTAGAAGTAGTAACAAAGGTGTAGCAAGGTGGCCCAATCCTTTTTATAGCAAAGGACAAATCGGAACGTTCTCTTATAATAAGCAAAGCATTCTTGAGGACACATGGGAATTATCGTCTAGTCACTTTCATCATGTTTATTTGATTTGCGTTTGTTACTTTGATAATTTGATGTGTGGGTGGATTGATGCTTGGGTATTGTTCTTACTTATGTTTACCACCTCTCAGAAGCATCCGCAACTACGAAATAAGAATTAAGATAAATCTAACCATAGCATGAAACATACGGATCCAAATCAGCCCCTTATGAAATAATGCATAAACTAGGGTTTAAGCTTCTGTCACTCTAGCAACCCATCATCTACTTATTACTCCACAATGCCTTCCGTTAGTCCCAAGTATGGTGAAGTATCATGTAGTCGACATTCACATGGCACCACTTAAGGAAGCAATAACATATATATCATCAAAATATCGAGCGAATACCAAATTCACATGATTACTTATAACAAGTCTTCTCCCATGTCCTCAAGAACAAAAGTAACTACTCACAAATCATATTGATGTTCAAGATCATAGGGATATTGAATATCGTTAAGGATCTGAACATATAATTCCACTAAATAAACCAACTAGCATCAACTACAAGATGTAATCAACACTACTAGCAACCCACAGGTCAATCTAAGGTTTTGAGACTAAGATTGAATACAAGAGATGAACTAGGGTTTGAGATGTGATGGTGCTCGTGAAGATGTTGATGAAGATTGGTCCTCCCACAATGGGATGATCGTTGGTGATGTCGATGGCTTTGATTTCCCCCTCCTAGAGGGAAGTATCCCAGGTTCCGCCTCAAGACTGTGGTGCTTCATGCTACTTCTTGAGCTTGCGTTGGTTTTTCCCTTGAAGAGTAAAGGGTGATGCAACAAAGTAGAGATACGTATTTCCCTCAGTTTGAGAACCAAGCTACCAATCCAGTAGGAGATACGCACAAGTCTCCAATGGTTTCACCTACAAAAACAAACAAATACTTGCACCCAACACGATAAAAGGGGTTGTCATCCCTTCACGGTTAATTGCAAGGATGTGATCTGATAGAGATAGGTATAAAATATAAATAAAAGTGCAAAATAAAGTAAAGGTAAATAAATTGCAGAAAGGTATTTTTGGATTTTTGGTTTTATAGATCTGAAAATAATATGACGAGAATAGACCCGGGAGCCATAGCTTTCACTAGAGGCTTCTCTCTTCAAAGAACGCATATGGTGGGTAAACAAATTACTGTTGAACAATTGATAGAAAAGCGCAAAGTTATGACGATATCTAAGGCAATGATCATGAATATAGGCATTGACAAGTAAACCGACTCTTGCCTGCATCTACTACTATTACTCCACACATCGACTGCTATCCAGCATGCATCTAGTGTATTTAAGTTAACAAGAACGGAGTAATGCCTTAAGCAAGATGACATGAGGTAGAGGGATAGATCCAATCAATATGAAATAGACCCCACCTTTTTATCCTTAATGGCAACAATACAAATACGTGCCATGTCCCCTTCTATCACTGGGATTGAGCACCGCAAGATTAAACCCATTACAAAGCACCTCTCCCATTGCAAGAAAAATCAATCTAGTTGGCCAAACAAAATCAATAGATCGGAGTGAATTACAAAGCTATCTTAATCATGCATAAAAGAGTTCAAAGAAGACTCAAATAATATTCATAGATAATCTGATCATAAATCCACAATTTATCGGATCTCAAAAAACGCATCGCAAAAGAAGATTACATCGAATAGATCTCCAAGAACATCAAGGAGAACATTGTATTGAAGATCAAAGAGAGAGAAGAAGCCATCTAGCTACTAGCTAGAGATCCATAGGTCTGTGGTAAACTACTCACATCATCGAAAGGGCAGCAAGATTGGTGTAGAGGCCCTCCGTGATCGAATCCCCCTCCGGTGAAGTGTCGGAAAGGCCCCAAGATGGGATCTCACAAGAACAGAAACTTGCGGTGGCAGAAAAGTATTTTTGGTGTGTCCTCTGATATACAAGGAATATTTGGGTATTTATAGAGTTGAGATTAGAGTTAAATGAGCCACGGTGGGGGGGCACAAGCTCAAAGGGCGCCCCCCTAGGGCGCGCCTGGTGAGCTTGTCGCTCACCCGTGGACCTTCTTGCCTCCTCCCGAAGCTTCCTAGGTGTCTTCTGGTCCAAGGAAAATTGTCAGAAAGTTTCATTCCATTTAAACTCCATTTGGTATCGGTTTTCTGTAAAAGACAAAAACAAGGAAAAAACAACAACTAGCACTGGGCACTAGGTTAATAGGTTAGTCCCAAAAAATGATATAAAATAGCATAATAATGCATATAAAACATCCAAGATGGATAATATAATAGCATGGAACAATAAAAAATTATAGATACGTTGGAGACGTATCAAGCATCCCCAAGCTTAATTACTGCTCATCCTCGAGTAGTTAAATGATAAAAACAGAATTTTTGATGTGGAATGCTACCTAACATGTTTATCATGTAATCTTTCTTAATGTGGCATGAATATTCAGATCCATAAGATTCAAAAAAAAGTTTAATATTGACATAGAAACAATAATACTTCAAGCATACTAATAAAGCAATCATGTCTTATCAAAATATCATGGCTAAAGAAAGTTATCCCTACAAAATCATATAATCTTGTCACGCTCTATCTTCATAACACAAAGTATTTATCATGCACAACCCCGATGACAAGCCAAACAATTGGTTCATACTTTTAACGTTCTTAAGCTTTTTCAACTCTCACGCAATACATGAGCGTGAGCCATGGATATAGCATTATAGGTGGAATAGAATATGATGGTGGAGGTTGTGCGGAGAAGACAAAAAGGAGAAATTCTCACGTCGACGAGGCTAATCAATGGGCTATAGAGATGCCCATCAATTGATGTCAATACAAGGAGTAGGGATTACCATGCAACGGATGCACTAGAGCTATAAGTGTATGAAAGCTCAAAAAGAAAACTAAGTGGGTGTGCATCCAACTCGCTTGCTCACAAAGACATAGGGCAATTTGAGGAAGCCCATCATTGGAATATACAAGCCAAGTTATATAATGAAAAATTCTCACTAGTAATATATGAAAGTGACAAAATAGGAGACTCTCTATTATGAAGAACATGGTGCTATTTGAAGTACAAGTGTGGAAAAAGGATAGTAGCATTGTCCCTTCTCTCTTTTTCTCTCTTTTTTCTTCTTTTTTTCTTCTGGGCTCTTTGGCCTCTTTTTTTATTTTTTTATTTCTCGTCCGGAGTCTGATCCCGACTTGTGGGGGAATCATAGTCTCCATCGTCCTTTGCTCACATGGGACAATGCTCTAATAATAATGATCATCACACTTTTATTTACTTACAACTCAAGAATTATGACTCGATACTAGAACAAAAATATGACTCTATATGAATGCCTCCGGTGGTGTACCGGGATGTGCACTGATCTACCGTGATATGTAAAAAAATATGAATGGTGGCCAAGCCACAAATACTATCTCAATTATATGATCATGCAAAGCAATATGACAATGATGGTATGTGTCATAATAAAACGGAACGGTGGTAGTTGCATGAAAATATATCTCAGAATGGCTATGGAAATGCCATAATAGGTAGGTATGTGGTTGTTTTGATGAAGATATAAGGTGGCTTATGTGTGAAAGAGTGCATCATATCATGGGGTTTGGGCGCACTGGCAAAGCTTGCACCGACTCTCAAGTTGAGAAAGGGCAATGCACGGTACCGAAGAGGCTAGCAATGATGGAATGGTGAGAGTGCGTATAATCCATGGACTCAACATTAGTCATAAAGAACTCACATACTTATTACAAAAGTTTATTAGCCCCCAAAACAAAGTACTAATACGCATGCTCCTGGGGGGATAGATTGGTAGGAAAAGACCATCGCTCATCCCCGACTGCCACTCATAAGGAAGACAAACAAAAATAAATCATGCTCCAACTTCATCGCATAACGAGAGACCATACGTGCATGCTTCGGGAATCACAAACCTTAACACAAATATTCTTACTAATCCACAATTACTCACTAGCATGACTCTAATATCATCATCTTTATATCTCAAAACAAATGCAAGGAATCAAACTTCTCATATATTCAATGATCTTCATGAAAGTTTTTATTATATCCCTATTAAATACCCATCATATTAGGACTAAATTCATAACCTAAGCAAACTGCCTATTTTTAAGACTCTCAAAATAATATAAGTGAAGCATGAGAGTTCATCAATTTCTTAAAAATAAAACCACCGCCGTCCTCTAAAAAGATGTGAGTGAAGCACTAGAGCAACTAACTAGCTCAAAAGATATAAGTGAAGCATGTAGAGTATTCAAATAAATTCACGATTAATGTATGCCTTTCTCATTAATCATGAATTTATTCCAAGTGTGTACAAAAAGGATGATTGCGGCAAACTAAAAAGCTAAGACTCATATAATACAAGACGCTCCAAGCAAAACACATATCATGTGGTGAATAAAAATATAGCCTCAAGTAATTTACCGATGGATTGAAGACAAAAGTGGGGATACCATCCGGGCCATACCCAAGATTAGATGCTTGGTTGTCCTTGAATATTACCTTGGGATGCCTTGGGCATCCCCAAGCTTAGTCTCTTGCCACTCCTTATTTCGTAGCCCATCGAAACTTCACCCAAAACTTGAAAACTTCACAAAACAAAACTCAACAGAAAACTCGTGAGATCCGTTAGTGAAACAAAGCAAATAACCAATTTTAGGTACTGTTGTAAACTCATTCTATTTTTATTTGGTGTTATATCTA
>NC_041393.1:403457760-403469343 GCF_002162155.2 Triticum dicoccoides
ATAAGCAAATAACACAGTGAAAACAGAATCTGTAAAAAATAGAACAGTCTAGAGTAATCTGGACTTTAGCCAAACTTCTATAACTACAAAAATTCCGACAAATTAGGACAGTGTAGGAAATTTGTATATCAATCTTGTGTAAAAAATTCAGATGAAAGTCACGTTCCTGTGGATTTTTAAAATTCTAGAAGTGAACGCAAAAGTTTCTGTCTTTGCAAAATCAAATCAACTATCACCCAAGATCATCCCAAAGGTCTTACTTGGCACAAACACTAATGAAAACACTAAACCACAATTATAACAGAAGTGTAATTGCATATACTCATAAAAACAGAAAGTAAACATATTAGGTTGTCTCCCAACAAGCGCTTTTCTTTAAAGCCTTTAAGCTAGGCATTGAGATTTCAATGATGCTCACATGAAAGATAATAATTGAAACACAAAGAGAGCATCATAAAACATGCGACACACATATATAAGTCTAACATACTTCCTATGCATAGGCATTTATAAGGAAACAAATTATCAAGGAAAACAAAAACTAGCATATGCAAGGAAGAAGAAAGAAGCAATAGCACTCTCAACATAACGAGAGGTAATTTAGTAACATGAAAATTTCTACCACAGTATTTCCCTCTCTCATAATAATTATATGTGGGATCATATTCAAATTCAACAATATAACTATCACATAACATATTCTCTACATGATCCACATGCATGCAAAGTTGACACTCTTCCAATATAGTGGGATTATCATCAAATAAAGTCATGACCTCTCCAAGCCCACTTTCATCAAAAATTTCATAAGATTGAACACTCTCCAAATATGTGGGATTATTTTTACCTAAAGTTGACACTCTTCCAAACCCACTCTCAATATTATCGCAAACATATTCATCATAAGGCTTAAATAAATTTTCAAGATCATAAGAATCATTATCACCCCAATCATGGTCATTGTAAAAAGTAGTGAACATAGAGAAATTAGCATCCCCAAGCTTGGGGTTTTGCATATTATTAACACAACTGACATTAATAGAATTTATAATAACATCATTGCAATCAGACTTTTCATTCAAGGATCTATCATGAACCACTTTATAAATTTCTTCTTTTAACACTTCATCACAGTTTTCAGATTCACGAATTTCAACCAAAACTTCATAAAGATAATATAGTGCACTCAACTCACCAGCGATTGGTTCATCATAGTTGGATTTTTTGAAAAAGATTAGCAAGTGGATGAGGATCCATAAGCTTTTTTTGGATTTCCAATAAACATGCAATTATACCAAGCAAAGAAGCAAACAAACCAAGTAAGACACAAAGTAAAACGGAAAGAAGGCAACTAAAAGGCAAATATTTTTGCGCTTTTTTGAAAACGTTTTAGAAGTGGGGGAGAGGAAAACGAGAGGCAAATGGCAAGTAATGTAAATGCAAGAGATACGAGTTTATGATAGGTACTGGTGGGCTTGATGTAGATCCTCCCCGGCAACGACGCTAGAAATTCTTCCTGCTACTTCTTGAGCTTGCGTTGGTTTTTCCCTTGAAGAGGAAAGGGTGATGCAGCAAAATAGAGATAAGTATTTCCCCTAGTTTGAGAACCAAGGTATCAATCCAGTAGGAGGAACACACAAGTCTCCAATGGTTGCACCTGTACAAACAAACTAATACTTGCACCCAACGCGATAAAAGGGGTTGTCAATCCCTTCATGGTTAATTGCAAGGATGATATCTGATAGATATAGGTATAAAAGATAAATGAAAGTGCAAATAAAGTAAAGGTAAATAAATTGTAGCAAGGTATTTTTGGGTTTTGGGTTTTATAGATCTGAAAATAATATGATGAGAATAAACCCGAGGGCCATAGTTTTCACTAGAGGCTTCTCTCATAAAAGAACGCATAAAGTGGGTAAGCAAATTACTACTGAGTAATTAATAGAAAAGCGCAAAGTTATGATGATATCTAAGGCAATGATCATGAATATAGGCATTACATCCGTGACAAGTAGACCGACTCTTGCCTGCATATACTACTATTAGTCCACACATCGACTGCTATCGAGCATGCATCTAATGTATTTAAGTTAACAAGAACAGAGTAACGCCTTAATCAAGATGACATGATGTAGAGGGATAGATCTAATCAATATGAAATATACCCCGCCTTTTTATCCTTAATGGCAACAATACAAATATGTGTCATGTCCCCTTCTATCACTTGGATTGAGCACCGAAAGATTAAACCCATTACAAAGCACCTCTCCCATGGCAAGAAAAATCAATCTAGTTGGCCAAACCAAATCAATAGATCAAAGATAAATACAAAGCTATCTTAATCATGCATAAAAAGTTCAGAGAAGACTCAAATATGATTCATAGATAATCTGATCATAAATCCACAATTAATCGGATCTCAACAAACGCACCACAAAAGAAGATTACATCGAATAGATCTCTGAGAACATCAAGGAGAACATTGCATTAAACACCAAAGAGAGAAGAAGGCATCTAGCTACTAGCTATGGACCTGTAGGTCTGTGGCAACTACACACACATCATCGGAAGGGCGACAAGGTTGGTCTAGAGGCCCTCTGTGATCAAATCCCCCTCCAGCGCCGGAGTGCCAGAAAAGGCCCCAAGATGGGATCTCATGAGAACAGAAGCTTGCAGCAGTGGAAACATATTTTTGGTGTGCCCTCCGGTATATGGGGAATATTTGGGTATTTATAGAGCTAATATTAGGGTTAGAAGAGCCACAGGGGGGCCACAAGCTCATAGGGTGCTCCCCCCAGGGCGCGCCTGGTGAGATTGTTGCTCACCTGGACCTTTTGGCCTCCTCCCGAAGCTTCCTAGGTGTCTTCTGGTCCAAGAAAAATCGTCAAAAAGTTTCGTTCCATTTGGACTCCGTTTGGTATTGACTTTCTGTAAGAGACAAAAATAAGGAAAAAAAACAGCAGCTGACACTGGGCACTAGGTTAATAGATTAGTCCCCCCAAAAGATATAAAATAGCATAATAATGCATATAAAACATTGAAGATGGATAATATAGTAGCATAGAACAATCAAAAATTATAGATACATTGGAGACGTATCACTTCGTCCCGAAAGTCTTCTCTTATTTTTTTTTCCAAGGTCAAAACCCCTCATGTAGAAGAAGATAAGCACCGGAGACTAGTTGTGGGCCCCACAAGGCATCAGGGCACGCCCTGTTCCCTTGTGGATAACTGGTGGCCCCCCTCTGGTATTTCTTTGCATGAGGTTTCATGTCATTTGGAGCTTTGTAGAATAGGCATCTCTATTGTAGCTTTGTGAGGACCAGAATTCCAGCTGTCGGTAATCTTCCTCTCCATGTAAATCTTGCAAATTAAGAGAGAAAAGACATTAGGATTGCATCACAAAGTGTAATAATGATAAAAACATTACACATATCAGTAGAAAAACATGATGCAAAATGAACGTATCAGAAGTAAACTATAAAGGGAGCCCAACCCTTATCTACCTAGCCCGAGCCTCCTTTTATACTCATAAAGGGACACCAGAATGGATACAACACTTTTCTTACAGTGGCATACCTACCGCGTTAAATGTGGAATGTGTGGCGTCGTATCCCGTTGCTAGGCGTAGACGCACATCTTGTCGCAACAAGCTTTATCTACAATGCCCTTTTAGTGTGAATCACAAATGAGGTGTCGCGCGCATGGTATAAGGGGTGGTGAGTATGCGTGCATGCCACCTAATCTAGTTGGAGGCGTCCTCTCCACTTGACAGCTTGATCCATGTCGTTGTATACCTCCAGAGGTCTGCTTGTAGCCTTGCCATCGCAGATCCACGCCTATCAGCCTTGTGTCTGATGTTAACCGGCCGCTGACGGGGTGGCAACGCTGAAGGATTCGTCACCGGGAGGCAAATTCCTTCTAAAGTAATCTTGCCTTTGACAGTGTCAATGGTGCCAGAAGACTCTTCCTCAAGGATGATGATCTTGTCGGTGAGTGTCTTCACAAAGATCTGCATCTTGTGGGTCTCACAAAGATCTGCATCTTTAGGTTAAGTCCTAACGAAAATTTGCATGCCACCTCAGAAGAGGCATATATGTGCCTTGCCGCGGAATAATTGCTACTACCCCACCAATCAAGACTGCCATGGACCACGCTTGACGGGTATGTGAGACCCTGATCTTCACGGGCCCGACACAACCCCATAAGAATAGATATACTGTTTTGATACATGGCATTACTCACACATACCAAATCTTATCCATGATGAAAACACTATATACACACAGAGATTTGAATCTTGATGCACAGTCATGGCTCACAATCTACATGCCCCTGCCACTGCGGGCCACAAATCCTCTCCCGTGAAGAAGCAGTCTCTAGAGCTTCCTGGTTCCTCGAGTACCCGTTGGATGCTTCAGTGACACAAGCCATTGCGTATTAGAAGTGTTGCCCATAAAACAGAGATCAAGAAGATGATGGCCACTAGTGGATTTTTTATTTTTTAGGCAAGGGGCAACTAGTGGATGAAAAAGTTAGGCAACGTATGTCTCGCTTATAGCGAGACCTAGCATGCTCTCGCGTCACGCGCCTCACTTAACGGGCCGGCCCAAGCGCGCGGGAGGCCACAACCTCATTTTTTGTTTTTGTTTTTCTCTTTCTTTTTCTTTTGCTTATGCTTCCAATATTCTAAATAAATATATTACAAAAAACACTTTACATGAAATATAAAAAAATAATTTACATAAAACACGTCTACCAGCCCAGGCTCTCTTGAGTAAATGGCAACTTCCCATTCAAAGGAAGTCTACACGTCTTAGTTTCCCTCTTTGGAGACACATGAAAGAGACATAACTACAAATGAAATAGGGCCCTCCCATTTGGGCAAATGTGGTTGTACGGTTGGGCTCGGTTCCGTGGCATTATAAATTAGCCAGACAAAGGGATTGAATTATAATTACTTAGCTTAGAAGTAAAACTAACATTATTCATTCCCGTGGATCTAGAACAATTCACTAGTGCTATTTCCCCGAAGTGGTGTCATCTGTTTTATTCGGGTTCATGTTACCAAAATAAATTACTGGTATCAAAGTAATTGCTAAAACAAGTGTAACTAAAACATTCCAGTTAAACTCTAGCATTGCTTCACTAGTGCAACACTACTAAGCTCCACTCAAATAAAATATTTATGCAAAACAAGCTAAGTAAATAAAAGGCAAAAATAACCAAGAATATGCAAGTCGGAACCCATGGCCTTGCATTTTCCATCAAGCAATTGGATGTAGTGGCTTGCCTTGTTCAAGAGGAGGGTCACAAAACCCCTCGTCTTCACCTCCTAAATTATGCCTCTTTTAAAATAATTTTCAAAGCATTTTAAATAGAGAGAGGAGCAATAAAACTCTCTCCAGGAATTCTAGACAAGTCAAACAAACCTCAAACTTTGCCACAAAAGCGGAATTAAATAACGAAAATAATGCAGAAAGAATCAATGAATTGAACTTATAGTTTAGGAGTTATTCCTGGTAAAAGTTGGGTCAACCGAATTATTTAAACTAATTTTAAAATAACTTAGGAAAAATCCCAGAGCGGTCCACCTCGAAGGCGTATTTTCAGAATACGCCTTGGCCAGTGATACGTCCATTTTACATCATGTTTTTTTATTAATATAATACCTTGTGGAGCAATTTTAATGCCTTTTCTCTCTTAATTTGCAAGATTTACATGAAGAGGGAGATTGCTCGCAGCTGGAATTCTGGACCCGAAAAAGCTATGTCAGAGATACCTATTCTGCACATCTCCAAATGAACTGAAATTTCACGAAGAATTTTTTTGGAATAAAAAATACTGGAAGAAAGAAATACCAGAGGAGGCTACCTAGGTGCCCGCAAGGCACCAGGGCACCCCCTCGGGCGCGTCCTGATGGCTTGTGGGGCCCCATGCTAGCCTCCGATGCCCATCTTCTGGTATATATTCCCATTTGCCCTAGAAAAAATAATTAAGGAGAGGACTTTTGGGATGGAGCGCCGCCATCTCGAGGTGGAACTTGGGCAGGAGCACTTTGTCTCTTCGGCGGAGCGATTCCGCCAGGGACACTTCTCTCCGGGAGGGAGAAATCGAGGCCATCATCATCACCAACAACCCTCTCATCGTGGGAGGACCAATCTTCATCAACATCTTCACCAATATCATCTCATCTCAAACCTTAGTTCATCTCTTGTATTCAACCTTTGTCTCCAAACCTCAGATTGGTAACTGTGGGTTGCTAGTAGTGTTGATTACATCTTGTGGTTGATGCTGGTTGGTCTATTTGGTGGAAGATTATATGTTCAAATCCTTGCTATTGAATACCCCTCTGATCTTGGACATGAATATGATTTGTGAGTAGTTAATTTTGTTCTTGAGGACATGGGAGAAGTCTTGACATAAGTAATCATGTGAATTCGGTATTTGTTCGATATTTTGATGATATGTACATTGTTGTTTCCATTATTGGTGTTATGTGAACGTCGACTACATGACATTTCACCATAATTGAGCATAAGGGAATGCATTGTGGAGTAGTAATTAAATGATGGGTTGCTAGAGCGACAGAAGTTCAAACCTTAGTTTATGCGCTATTCCGCAAGGGGCTGATTTGGATCCATATGTTTCATGCTATGGTTAGATTTATCTTAATTCCTCTTTTGTAGTTGTGGATGCTTGCGAGAGGGTTAATCATAAGTGGGAGGCTTGTTCAAGTAAGAACAACACCCAAGCACCGGTCCACCCACATATCAAATTATCAAAGTAACAAACGCGAATCAAACAAACATGATGATAGTGACTAGATGAAATTCCTATGTGTCCTCAAGAGCGTTTTACTTGCTATAAGAGAAAGTTCCGGACTGTCCTTTGCTACAAAAGGATTGGGCTACCCTGCCGCACTTTAGTTACTATTGTTACTTATTGCTCGTTACAAATTACCTTGCCACCAAACTATTTGTTACCGACAATTTCAGTGCTTGCAGAAAATACCTTGCTGAAAACCGCTAGTCATTTCCTTCTGCTCCTCGTTGACTTTGACACTCTTACTTATCGAAAGGACTACGATTGATCCCCTATACTTGTGGGTCATTAGCCAGCGTACCGCTTCCGGCCTTAAGTGAGTCACTCACGGGTGGGGGGCACCCGTCAGGTTTTCTTTTAAAATGTCGGCCCGATGGTTCTCCAGCGATAGGAGGGCTTAGGGCCTCGAGTGGGTTGGCCCACGGGGACGACAGCTCTCCAATGATCATTCTCATACCCGTGGCTTCTACGGAGGCGGTCGGGCGGTGTCGCTTTCTTCTGCGCGGGCGACGATGGTCTTCGGGCGAGGATGAACTCCAGCGAGGACGCTCTAATTGGGTTGGCTAAGGGTGTGGGTGAGGTCAGTAGGTTGTGGTGAATCTACTGGCAGTGAAGGCTGGGCTTGAGGAGCCGTGGGTGGGGCTGCCGATGGCGAGGTTCGAGCGGCCGAGCTCAGTCTGATTGGCTGGCTAGAGGCTGCGGCGGCAAGTATTAGAGAGCGTGTGGTATGTAAGGGAGAGGAGTGGAGGTAGTGTGAGGTGTTTGGAGGGCTCAGGTGCCCTTTTATAGGCCGGGAGGGGTTGTAGGGGCCATGGCGTCGCCGTGTTCGGTGGTGACGGCCAGCTAGGTCTGCGCCGGCCTATGACTAGCTTGGCCGGGACTCGGGCTCGTCCAAGGGGTCAAAGGGAAGGAGCCAGACCTCCTTTGTGCCGGCTTACGCTCCGCGACATTGCTAAGGTCATGGTCGAATAGTGGCCGGAGCCACGACCACGCTCAGGGGAGGGGCCTGACCGGAGTGACGTTAGCTGGACGCAGGATGCGGTTCGAGCGTGCGAGGGTAGGGCTGCGCGTGGCGTTGGTGGCCGGGGACACGATGTAGGACTGAACATTTGAAAAATCTTAATCAAGCAGTTGATTTTTTTGTTAAATAAGCATAAAGATCTTAATCAAGCAGTTGAAAAAATGATAAACAAGTATTTAAAAACTATTAAGCAAGCATTTGGAAATTGTTAAATGGGTGTAGAAAATTTTGATTATGTATTAAAAAATTATCAGACTTGTATTTTAAAAAGATATTAATCAAGCATTTGAAAATGTAAAAATGTGTATAGAAAATTATTTGACCACCTATTCAGAAAATGTTAATCTTGTATCTGAAAATTATTAATCAAGCATTTGAAAAAAACTTTAAAATGTGTATACAAAAAATGTTGACCATGTAATAAAAAAAGTTAACCTGGCATTTAAAAAATATTAAATGTGTATAAAGAAAATGTTCCTCATGTATACTAAAAATATACAATGTGTGTGGAAAAAGTTGATCATGTATTGATTAAATGTTAATAAAGCATTTAAAATTTTAAAAATGTATTTGAAAAATGTTAGTCAAGCATTTGAATTTTCCTAATGTGTACAGAGAAAATGTTGACCTTGTCTCAAATAAATGTAAATCTTGTGTTTTGCATAATGTTAATCAAACATTGAAAATGTCAAAATGTGTATAGAAAAATGTTGACCATGTATTCTAAAAATGGTAATTTTGTATTTAAAAAATGTTAATCAAGCATTTGAAAATCTTAAAAATGTTGACCATGTATGAAAAAAAAATGAAACATGTATTTGAAGAATATTAAACATGTGTTAAAAAATATTCTTGACATGTAAGGAAAATATATGACAAAAACGAAAAGAAACAAAGAAAAAACATGAAAACCCCAAAATAAACAAAATAACCAAAGAAAAAAAGAAAACCGAGGAAAGAAGTGCAAAAAGAATGGAAGACAATCAAAACCGATACAAAAGCATAGAAAAACAGAAAAACAATGAAAACCGTTGGAAACTAGGAAAGAAACAAAAATCCAAAGAAAAAATGGAGGAAAGGAGAAAGAAAAAATGGAGAAAACCGTTGTGTACGAACGACTTAATTTATTCATTCTATTTTACATTCACAATTATCTCTCCGTACACAAATATTAGATGTTTTGAATATTTTAATATAAACTACATGTAAATTGAAATTAGTGAACAAGCACATTAAAAATGCCAGAACGTCTTACATTTATGAACGAAGTATGTTGTTAACTACTACCTATGTCCTGGTTTATTGATCTCCATTGTAATCTGTGTCAAATTTTAACCATAAATTTAACTAACAAAATGTTTTTGCATGTCACCAAAAATTATATCACTGAAAACTATGTTTAAATACGAATCCAACGATATAATTTTGTTGACTGCGCTAATATTTTGTCAGTTAAATATTTGATCAAAATTTAGCACAAATTTTAAAGGGGACTAATAAACCAGAAACTCAGGAAGGAGATAGTACAATAGTATAAAGGTAGTTTCAGTTTCCTAGACTATTCTCAAATTCTGACATTGAAGACCGGTATGACAACAGCGTCAAAACTGAAATAGAAGACCTGAAAAACGAGAGGAGGAAAAAGCTACACAAATCCCATAAAGCTTGGCGCTACGCTGAAGTCATTTTCCCTAGCCAACTTCCCTTTGTCATCTTGCAAACGGCCCAGAGCTTGTCCACATCTCCACCCTCCCCATCCACAAGAAGGCCCAACCCAAGCTTTCAGGAGCCCCACCTGTCAGTAACCCACCTCAACCCTAGAACCGCCATTCCTTTACCTCCAACTTGACCCCACACGTCATCCACCCATCTACGCCCGAATATATATATACCCAGCTGGGCCTAAGCCCACCACGAGTCCCTTCCCCTCTCCAACCTCCCAAAAATAAAGGAGAAAAGAGAGAGAGAGAAACGCGAAACCCCAAATCGATGGCCGCCGCCGCCCTCCTCCGCCGCTCGCCGGCGGCGCGCGCTCTCCTTTCGCCGGCCCTCTCCTCCCGCCTCGTCGCCTCCAAGCCCCACTCCTCATCCCCCGCGCCGCCGCCCCCCTCATCGAAGCCAGCCAGCACCAAGACCTTCTCGATCTACCGCTGGGACCCGGACTCCCCGTCGACCAAGCCCCACCTCAAGGACTACAAGGTGGACCTCTCCGACTGCGGCCCCATGGTGCTCGACGCGCTCCTCAAGATCAAGAACGAGCAGGACCCGTCCCTCACCTTCCGCCGGAGCTGCCGCGAGGGCATCTGCGGCAGCTGCGCCATGAACATCGACGGCGACAACGGGCTGGCCTGCCTCACCAAGATCTCCTCGGAGGCGGCCGGGGCCTCCACGATCTCGCCGCTCCCCCACATGTTCGTCGTCAAGGACCTCGTCGTCGACATGACCAACTTCTACAACCAGTACAAGAGCGTGGAGCCGTGGCTCAAGCGCAAGGACCCGCCGGCGGCTGGAGGGAAGGAGATCTACCAGTCCAAGGCCGACCGCGCCAAGCTCGATGGCATGTACGAGTGCATCCTCTGCGCCTGCTGCTCCACATCCTGCCCGTCCTACTGGTGGAACCCAGAGGAGTATCTCGGCCCCGCCGCGCTGCTCCATGCCAACAGGTATACCCGCACCTTCCTCGTAGGCTCTTGATATCGTGAATTGTGATGATATGCTGAGTATGTTGCGTCTGTCTGCTGGATCTACTCGATTACTGAATGACATGTGATTGATCGGTCGGTGTGTCATGCTGTGAATTGGTTGTGCGATGATACGTAGGGTGGTTTTTATCTCGCTTAGGCCCCGCTTGGATTCCCGTTTTCCAATCGTATCCGGCTGGTTTAGGACACACGCATGGACTGGTCGTTTTGTTTCCAGGCGTAACATTAGCTGTGACCCGTAATTTACATCTGTAAAATAAATACAAGTGTAAAATTTTACACCCAATCCAAGCGGGGCCTTAGGTAGTTAGGTGTGCAACTAAGTGCGTTTATTTATCTAGGAGAATGATTCGCTGGTCTGTTGTGAAGCTGAATTATTTGGTCCATTTTTTTTTGGAAATGGAGGCGTACCCCCGGCCTCTGCATCATAATGATGCATGCAGCCATCTTATTAAAAAGTTTCGAAGTAGCACAAAGTCATAAAGGTATTACAGCTCGCAAGCGGAGCAAAACAAAGAAAATGAAGACCATCTGTTACCGCCTGCTGAGCTGTGTAGATGACCATCGTTTGGTGGATAGTGTGAAATGCCCATTTGCTTCAAGATTGCCTTTACATTTTAGGGCTTAAGTGATTGTTTGTATATTTTTTTGGGTCCATTTATGCAAAGGATCATCTGTTACTTTTTTGCTAGCCCCCTGGCGAAGCGGTGTAGATGTTGTTTGGTGGATAGAGTGAAATGCCCATTTGGTTGAAGATTGCCTATACACATTAGGGCATCAGTGATTGTTTGTATATTTTTTGGGTCGATTCATGCAATGATCATCTGTTACTTTTTTGCTAGCCCCCCGGCGAAGCGGTGTAGATGATCATTTGGTGGATAGTGTGAAATTTCTGTTTGGTGACTGCTTCTATTCTCTTTTATCTGGTCTTTGGCTGATTGATTTGGAAGTTGATGCCGCTGCTGGAAATAATCATTAGTCTGTAGTTTTTGTAGTATGCTTCTTCACGACATTCTTGATGACATCGAAAGTACT
>NC_041393.1:403469543-403504643 GCF_002162155.2 Triticum dicoccoides
TAGCCTGATTCTTGATGAGGCCTTGATTCGGAAGTTACTTTTATTTGTGGTGGCCTCTGTTTCAGTAGAGAGCATGCTAGTTTCCCCTTTACCAGCAAATTATGGTTATGTTCTACCAAAATTAAAATGATAATTGTCTAATATATTTAATGCCTTTTTGCTGTAAGCTTTAGGATGTTGTTAAGTCCATGACACGTTCGCCCGTTCACCCTTTTTAGGCTTCTGGATTGGGGGACGCTAATGAAACCGAAACCCAGCATGCTTCCGCTGTGGGGGACGCTAATGAAACCAAAACCCAGCATGTTCATGCACGTCCAAGCTCGAGGATACCATGGGGTCTCAGTCTCAGAGAAGAGAAACTTGCGGGATCACAAACGTAGAATTCTTGCAGCAAAATATGAGCTGAGAGGAAAGCTTTATAAGGCTGTCTGTAGGGACCCTGAACTTCCATCAGATATGCGGGATAAGTTTCGCTATAAGTTGTCCAAGCTGCCAAGAAATAGTAACATGACACGTCTTAGAAACCGCTGTATTTTCACGGGCCGCTCTCGTGGTGTCTACCAGAAATTCCGCATGTCCCGTATCGTGTTCCGCACCTTGGCAAATAAGGGTGAACTGATGGGTGTTAAGAAAGCGTCTTGGTAGATGTTAAGAGCTGGGTAGAACAAAGAACTAGCTCTTCAGTAGTCCAGCAAAATAAGGTTGCCCTCTTTCAGTGTTTGATTCCTGAAACTATTTGTCAAGCTTTGTTTTGCCAGCAAACGGCATGGTTTTCTCTTTATTTAGTTGAAGCAGTGTAATGTACTGTTTTTCATGCTATTCAGCATTTATGAAGCTAAAGATTCTATTGTTCAAGGTTTCTAAAAGCTGGCTGTTTGATTCAATATTTATCTGATCTGACTTTATTTGATGTGTGCACTGAGATTTTATATCTGATTCTCTGTTATATCATATTGTAATTAAGCTTGTCTGTTGACTGTTATAACCAGTAAAGGCTATAGTGGAAGTGCCACCATGTGCCTGTCTAACTTATAATCTAAAACATGATCTGATATAAGGCACATGAAAATTTGAATATCCTTTTTTGGCTAATAATTGCAAGAAATCGGAAACAGAAATCAGATGTGGTTGGTTTCTTGGTCGTTTGTCACTTGTGCAAGCATCATCTCATTTCACATACCTTCAAGTGTTTGAAATGCCTTCAGCCCTTTGCCTTTGCATTGGGCTAACGACTGTAGTGTCGGAGAGATATAAACACATTCGTCCTTCCAGGTGGATCCAAGACAGCCGTGATGAGTTCACAAAGGAGCGCCTTGATTCCATCAACGACGAGTTCAAGCTGTACCGCTGCCACACCATCAAGAACTGCACGCATGCCTGCCCCAAGGGACTCAACCCGGCCAAGCAGATCGATACAATAAAGAAGTTGCAGCTCGGAGCCTGAGTGAGGTCTACTACACCGTGGAGATGTCGAAAGTTGTAATCAGCCTGTCATTTGGTTTGTTTTGGCTCCGTGGTGACGAATAATGGCTGGAAACGCAGGATATTCCCCGCTTGACGATTCCGTGTAGGGCGTGAATAATTGCTACCAGATTTTATTCTTTTCGTGCTGTATCTAGTTTGGTGGTTCACCGTTGATCATCTTTTGATGTCCATGCATCAAGTAATTCATAAACTTTTGAATTGGTACCAACTTTCGGATGTTGCATATGTGTTGTCTGCTTCCTTTGTCTCAGGAACATAAGCGCTTACAGTGTTACAGAGTTTACCTCGTCGGCACAGCTTAGCGCACCCTCCCATCGCTCACCGCTCGCGTTGCCTGCCAATACAGAGGCAAGGGGGAAAGCGGTGGACTGGGCTTGTTGTCGGCGTTAGACGAAGAGGAAAGCAGGCGAATGCACGCCGCGGAGCACGAAGATGAACGTCATTACGTGCACTTTTAACTGAAATCGCCGTAAATACCTAGCGACGTTTCAATCCAGATGATCTCCGATCTTGTCCTTTCTTAGACGAATAAGATCTTGTCGTTTGGTACCATAGGGCATTCTAGAGTACACTTATATTCCTAGCGCGAGATATCTCAATTTCCGATTCATTTCAGCACCCTCTACTCCACTTCCTCTCATCATCAAAGTCTCCATGTAAATCGTATGGTCCCCACCTCGTTGCTCGCACAGCCAATGGCATTGCAAGTTGCAGGCCGCGAGATAAGCTTTCAAACCTCGATCGCACACTCGCCGCACAAGATAAGCTAGCCACATCGTTCATTCTAGAAACTCAGGGAGGGCATTGCATTACACACTCGCGCACCTCACAACACCCCTCCATCCACCTTTTGCCAGCGTGAGAGCTTCTTCTTTCTTGCGAGGGAGAGGACAGCGAGCAACCAGGGAGCTAGGCGTCAATGGCGACCATAGCCACGATGACCATGCTCAAGCCCGCCAAGATCACGGCCAGGTCGGCGCCTTCCTCGCCGTCGTTCAGCGCCAAGGTGGCGTCGCCGAGCATCTCGCTGCGCAGCCTGCAGAAGAACGCGGCCAAGAAGGGAGCCCTGGCCGTGTCGCCGGCGGCCGCGGCCATGGCGAGCGCCTTCTTCACCTCGCTGGCCTCGTCGGACGCCGCGATGGCGTCGCAGCGGATCGCGGACGTGGCGGCGGTGGCGCCCGCGGACGACAACCGGGGCCTGCTGCTGCTCTTCGTGGTGGCGCCCGCGCTCGGGTGGGTGCTCTACAACATCCTCCAGCCGGCGCTGAACCAGCTCAATAAGATGCGGTCCGAGAAGGCGCTCGTCGCCGGGCTCGGCATCAGCGCCGCCGCGGCCGCCGGCCTGGCCGCCGCGCCGGAGCCGGCCTCCGCCGCCGTGCAGGAGCTCGCCGCGCTGGCGGCGGTAGCGCCCGCCGACGACAACCGGGGCCTGCTGCTGCTCTTCGTGGTGGCGCCCGCCCTCGGATGGGTGCTCTACAACATCCTGCAGCCGGCGCTGAACCAGCTCAACAAAATGCGGTCCAACTGAGCGTCGTCGTCGTCGTGGCATCGCATGCGGTCCGGCCGAGTGGGTTCGTATGTGTGTGTTCGTCTATTAAGAGTCGTGGTAGTAGCGTGGAACGTGGTGTGAGTGCCTGCTTGCATACTCTCTAATCTTGTTCCTTCCATTGATCAAATGCAGTACAGCTCTTCTTGTTTTCTCTTCTGCTACGTTCAGTCCAATGTTCTCTTCTGCTACGTTGCATGCTGGATTGGGTTTCTAGGGCAACTCTAATCAATCCTGTAAAAATAAAGGAGGATCCTTAGCCAAGTGTTTTTTTTACTTCAGATTTGGCCGGTCCGAGCCGATCGGCAATATATAACGGAGTTACTTTTCTGGTTTATGCATTTCGTGGAACAGTAATGCTACAAGTACAAATAAGTTACGGAGTTTTACAAAGAGAGTTAATTTGATGGGTCAATAGGTAGGGAGGCGGTCCACCCCTCCTGAAAATCAGGAGGAAGCAAGTTTGTGATTGGTTAGTAGATGAAAAGAGTTCGTAAACTTATGTATTTGTTTGTATGTCTATCATTTTTTTTTTCGTGGAACATCGTCATGCGTGTCCGCGGCGATGCTGACCATGCCGAAAACGCCGGCGTCCGCCATCGTGCTCATGCTCGGCGAGGATGGAGGGCTGCATTGGGGTCGTTGTAGGGCCACCCATAGAAGTCCTCGGCCATCGCCCATGCACGTCTTCCTAGCCGCATTCCTGCCGGCCGCCGCGGTGGTTCTGTACCTCGTGATGCAGCCGCGCTCCGTGTACCTCGTCGACTACGCTTGCTTCCACACCAAGCCCAGCCACTGCGTCCCCTTCGGCACATTCCTCGAGCACGCCAAGCTTGTCACCTTCATTGAGGGGGGCTCCATGACGAGCGCAGCGTCCGTTTCATGACGTGGCTGCTGGAGCGGTCCGGGCTCAGGAAAGAGATGTGCCTGTCCCCGGCGCACCACTTCATCCCGCCGTACCGGAACTTGGGAGGCCTCACGCGAGGAGGTGGAGCTCGTCATCTTCTCCGCCATTGACGATCTGCTTGCCAAGACGGGCATCAGCCCCGACGCCATTGACTTCCTCATCGTCAACTGCAGCCTCTTCGCGCCCATCCATTCTTCACCAACATGATCATCCACAAGTACAAGATGCGCAGTGACATCTCCAAGGTGCACCTCTCCGGGATGGGGTGCAACGCGGGGTGGTCGTTAGGTCGAGTTCGTCGTCCATGAGGTCACCGGCGAGGTCGCTGACGAGGCCGGAGGTCGCCACCGTCGATAAGGGAGCTTCACGCTAGTCGCCGGCCGGCCACAAGAAGACCTTTACGTGAAGAGAATTTATCCTCGGCCGCCGTCAGACGAAGAATATTTAAGGATTTGATAGGTGTAAGAAAAGAAAACCGACTAGATGCGGTATAAGAAAGGAAAACCAAATTTATCTTCCCTTACGACCGGATAGATCGATTTGAATTACCCTTACGAGGTGCTTTGACTATAGGCACGACGTGCCAAGAAACTTTCGAAAGCCTGGGCAAACCGCAAGTCACAGAGTGTCTAGGATGTCATCTTTTTCTTGCAAACCGCTAATATTCCGTATATTGCTAGAGGTTTCATTATTGCTCCAGCAGAGTTTAGCCGTTTGTGGCACCAGATCTGTGGTTTGGCTTCGAGCACTCTTCTCCCCTCACTGTACTACACGGTCCATGCTATACTAGTACCGTCCCTGCATCACAGGGCAGAGACACTGGACACATGAAACTAAAAGATCGGCACTTTCGAGGAAAATCGATCGCCGTGACACAGTAGTACACGCTAGTGGATTAGTCAAGGTCAAAGGTATTCGCGTTGCACTGTGTGCGTCTCGGCTTTTGCATCGCTCGCTAGCCCGCGCGTGTCAGCCGTCCAGTGAGGCCCATTTTCCCGTCCTCCTCCATCTCCTCAAAACTGTCAGGTCCGGTTTGACACATGCCAAGCCGCAGCTCTCGTGAACAAGACGGTGGCCAAGCCTTCAGCTTTCTTTCTCTCCTTTTTATCAGCTATCCTTCTTTCTTCTATCAGGGGTGAAATGGTAAACTGACCTTACGACACCTTTAACACTGACCAGCAAATTTGCTTCCACATCCATCCACGACAAGGAGGCCTGTTGTTCGCACACGAGCACGTCACCATGTACCTTCAACGTCAAGGGTGATGCACCGCAACTCACGTCGAAGGAGAAGGAGAACCGTCCGGAAGCACGATACGCAAGCAATCTGGCGGGTGCTTTTCGAGTCCCGAAACCCACATGCCCGAGAAGGACACCGTGTGGACGCGCGGCGGCTATGAGCTGCCCTAGGTCGGTTTGCTCACCCCTAGAGCCTCTCTGAAGAACTAACGAAGAACGAGAGAGAAGGAACAAGAGAGATGTGTAGAAAACTAGGGTAAAAAGTAGATGGGTTTTGTTGATTAACCTTTGTCTATATAAAGGCGGATGGACTTTCCGTACAAGAAAATGACTTGTCTTGCCATGCAAATCATCAAAACCTAACAAAACGCGACCAATCCCATATTTTTTACAGCAGCACATTGATAGGGTTGTAACTGTTGCATATGACTTTGTATTAAGATGATATTTATATCAAAATCAACCGATTCAATGAGAGGCACAATTTTGCTGTTGAACATTTTTTGATCTGAGGCCATCTTGAGGGGGTTATCGGGCTGTTTTCTAAAGTCTGCACCAGAAAAAGTTGTCTAGACATTCGGACTCTTGCTCGGATCGTCCGGGCTCTACCCGGATCATCCTAGATTCCTCCCAGATCATCCGGCTTCGTGGCAAACCTTCTGTCGTCTGGGTCACTCGTCCGGCCTCCTGCTGGATGATCCGGCCATTCACCATTGGATCATGCAGTTTTGCCTGTAACTTTTGCATATGACCTCGGATTAAGAAGATTTTTTATAAAAAAATCATCTAGTTCAACGAGATGAAGAACTTTGTTGTTGAAACTTATTTCATCTGAGGCCATCTTAATTGAGTTTTTGGCCATGAAAAAAATCTGGCTGCAACACATGCCCCCTGTTTTTTGGCAAAGCTAGCGTGCCAAAAAATATTTTGCACCGTGTTTTCTCTAAGGACGATGTCGACACTCAATCGACCATTTATATGGTTAGGGTGATAATTATATATCGGCCATCTTTATGCTTAGGGCGATAATTCTATAACGTACATTGATTTTAACTTCTTGTTTACATCATACCTTGGAACCGATTACCACCAATCAGCTTTAAAGATATGGGAACGAACCCGTTCCTTGTAGCACTAAGGAAATCAAACTCCGAGAGGTCACACCCTCTTAAGCAAGTAGCATCGGGATGATTCCAATCCACCGATGCATCAGCCAAAGCAACATCAGCTGAATTATCCGCGTGAATGACTTCTACTTCATCATCGACCCATTGCATTAAGAATTGATGCATGGTAGATGGCATACATTGGTTAACATGAACCCAATCGCGGCCTAATATAACATTATAGTTACCTTGCACCTCGGCAATGAAAAATGTGGTGGCCAAAGTTTTGCTTCCCACAGTGAGTTCCATGCACATCACACCTTTGGCTTTTGTCTTTTCTTTACCCTCAAATCCATTAAGTATCATATTGATCTTAATGCATCATCATGTAACCTCAACTTCTTGAAGACCAAATAGGGCATAAGATTTACCACAACACCACCATCAATGAGCATCCTAGCAATCAGCGATCCGTTAATATGACCTTTGAGGTACAATGGCTTCAAGTGTTTCACCAGTTCTTTTGGCTTCTCGAAGATAGCGTTCTTAGGGCCATAATCCAGCTAGGCTCCTCCCCTTCTTCACCTATAGCACAAAACTCAGCGGGTAAGTAATACACCATATTAATATCCATACCTTCCCGAACAGGCGTAGATTCATAATCCACCATCTCATCTTCATCTCCCAATGTGTATATTGGACTTAAAGTTTCCTGAATTGAAGGGGATGTTTCAGGTGGCGTGGACGATGTAATATGGGTAGCATCATCCTCTTTTGGTGGTGTAGGTGTTGATGTAGCTAATGTAGAAGCATATGCGTTTCCTTATTGTTTAGGCCTCCACACTTGTTTTGTGAGTGCCATGGGCCGAATTTTATTGAACAATTCGACATTTTGCTTCTCTTCTTTGCGCTCTACCTTCTCGTGGTTCCTCATGCGATCTCCTTTTCTTGGTCTTAGTTAAACCGGGAGGACACCACTTAGGTTAAGTATATTTGGGATCCCTAGGTTTGGCCTTGCTGTGCTAGCCTCATGATCATTAGCCATGGAACCCTGCTGAACAATAAGAATATCACCATTAGAATTAGTCAGATTACCAACAATCGGCTCTTTGATCTCCTTTTGCTTGTCACATTCTGAAATTTCCGCATGAGATGACTTAACACGCCATACTTTTGTTTTGACCTTGCATGGAGAAATTTTTGTTGGCTGATTAGCACCATGGCTCGAACGACCTTGTGTGCGATAATAAAGCCTCTCATGAGCAGGCCTTCTAGGTGATGCCCATCCCATATGAAAAGCATAAGGAGCCATTGGGGGCTGCCACCAACCTCCATTGAAGTCTCCCATGTAATATGGCGCATAGGGGGCGGCAATATCCACGGTGTCAGTTCCCATGACCCATATGGCCTTGCATAACATTGAAATTCTTGCTTCGGAGGTGATCTTGAATGCTTCTAAGGTGATGGCCGACTAGAGCTAGAACCGGCCGCTTGATTGACATATTTGGAAAGCAACATACCAAAAGTTGGCTTGATTTTCCTGAGCTTAGCTTCACTCTTTTTCCACTTGCCAACTTCTGCATTCTCAGGCTTGGTAAATTTAACGAGTATCCTCTTGTACTTCCAGGATTTTTATGGAGATCTTCAATACCTCCTACTGTCATGTTGCTTATCAAGCACAACCACTCTTCCCAAGACTTTGTCGCCCTCCTTGACTTTTCTGGGTTCACCAATAACAACATTGTTTTTATTAACAGGTTCTGCTATGTTAGGCTGAATTAACATTTTCTTCCCTTCCATGTCCATGGTGTTTATCGGGAAGGGTTGTTTATCAACTTGCATCTCAGCAAAATTCAATCACCTGCCATTAATGGCCGATTGTATCTGTCGTCGAAAAACATTGCAATTGTTAGTAGCACGAGAAAATGAATTATGGTACTTGCAATAAGCACACCATTTTAGCTCCTCAAACGATGGTATGGTGTGTGATATTCTAATCATCTTATCTTGCAAGAGAGCATCAAACATTTTATCACACTTGATATATCAAAAGTAAACTTCATTTTCTCATCACGATTCTTGTGAATCAGCTTAAGAACATTGCATGTATAGGGTTTGACCTTTGAGGACCAAACAAATTTAGTAGTATAGACATCAACCTCATCGTCCGAATTATCATCATTGTATTCAATCATATGCATTCTAGGACGATCGGTTGTAGACCTATGAACCTCTTTACTTCGACTCTCTTGAGCCAAAGCTTTTTGCAAGACTTGGTTAATATTCAGAAACTCATAACTTTCTAGCCTCACTTTAATATGAGTTTTCAAGCCATTAAGAACAAGATCCACCAAGTCTCTCTCACTTATCACTAAGTTATAACATCAGTTTTTTATATCTCTAAAACTCTTGACATAATTGTTGACCCATTCATCATGTTTTTGCCTAACCGATGTAAGATGTGACAACTTAAGCTCATTATCACCGCTATAAAAGTGATCATGAAACTTTTGCTCTAATTGCGACCATAAGAGAATTGAACCATGTGGTAAAGTAGCAGGCTATGAAAATGCGGTGCCAGTTAAAGATAATGGAAATAAACACACCAATTCTTCTATGGAACCTGCTTCACCCAACTGCGCTAGATACTAACTAACATGCTCCCATGTTGTTTTTGTGCCCTCTCCACTAAGTTTAACAAAATCAAGAACCATGTAACCTTGAGGGTAGAAAACTACATCAAAGTGTTCAGTATAAGGCTTTTGGTATACATGACTTTTTTTACTTTTGGATCGTTTTCAGAAGTTTCTAGAAATATCTTATGCAAATCCTCCCTTAATTTAGCTAAAATTGGATCCGAGGTCAATGAAGATGCTTGTGGCAATGACATACGAGCAATCTGAGTACTAGCTAGTGGTGCAACTTGTGGGATGGGCGCCGAACCATAATTCGGCGAAAGACCAAACATGCTTGTGCCTATGGATGGTGTGACAAAGTGATTCGGCGTTGACACAAATTGGGCACACTCAGAATAGGATTAGGATATGCAGGTGCAGGCCCAAGCTGGTTGGTTTGACTATGGCAAAGATTCAATGACATATTATATTATTGTTGCATAGGAGGTGCTGGTGAAATAGGTAAACTTGGACTAGGGTTTTTATATATACAAATAGTA
Organism: Triticum dicoccoides; assembly: GCF_002162155.2. NCBI lineage: Eukaryota > Viridiplantae > Streptophyta > Magnoliopsida > Poales > Poaceae > Triticum > Triticum dicoccoides. Next base: position 403,479,002 of record NC_041393.1, read on the forward strand.
CCACTAGATGACGAAGGCATATTTTTCTGAGCATTAGCACTTGCTACAAAAGAATTGTATGTCATCACATTACCCTTACTAACAAGACTTTCAATCATAGCCATTTGCTTTGGAGAAAAAGCTTTATTCATAGTGATTTCATCTTGTTCGTCAATGAGAGGAGGTAAATTGACATTTTCAACCGGAGTGATCGAAAGGATCAATATGGTTGACTAAAGGGGGGGGTGAATAGGCAACTACCAATTTTTAGCTTTTCTTAACAAATTAGGATTAGCAACAAATAGGTTGTCTAGATATGCAACTAGGTGAATAACCTATATGACACTAGCAACAACAACAACAACACAAGAAAGCAAGGGATACATCACAAATAAAGCTTGCACAAAGTAAAGGTAAGAAGTAATCACAAGTGGAGTCGGTGGAGACGCGGATGTGTTACCAAAGTTCCTTCCCTTTAAGGGGAAGTACGTCTCTGTTTGAGCGGTGTGGAGGGACAATGGTCCCCAAGAAGCCACTAGGGTCACCGTATTCTTGTTGCGCCCTCACCAATGCAGGATGTCGTGATTCCACTAGTGGTTCCCTTGAAGGCGGCAACCGAACCTTTACAAACAAGGTTGGGGCAATCTTCACAATTGAATTGGAGGCTCCCAACACCACTACAAAGCTTCACCACATTGGAATGTGGGTTCGAGGTGACCTAAACCATCTAGGGTGCTCAAACACCCAAGAGTAACAAGATCCACAAGGTAGCGAGAGAGACTGAGCAAGAGTGAGCTTTTGAGCAACAATGGAGCTTGGGGGAGGAAGAGGTGAGTCAACTAGAGGAAGAAGACTCACTTATATAGTGGGGAAATGAATCAAACCGTTATGCCCCTTCAGGCCGTGCACAAGTGGTAGTACCGCTCGGGTGAGCGGTACTTCTACTGGTACGGAAGTTTCAGCAGTTGCGTTCAACTAAACAAGTCAGGGAGGCGGTAGTGCCGCCGGAGCGGGACTACTGCTCCCACCAGCGGTACTTGCGCTTAGTGTTGAGCAACAAGAAGAAACAACGGTAGTAGAGGAGGGTAGCGTGGTAGTGCCGCACATAGCTGGACTACCGCTGGCTACTGTCGCTCTACTTCTGCTCAAAGGACAGAGCAGTCCAGAAGACAAAAACAAGAGGTACTCCCAGTGGTACAAGCACAGAAGCAGTTCCGCCGGGGCTGTACTACCGCTTCCGTGAAAGCGGTACTTCCGTGCTACTATTAGCAGCCCAGTAAACCTGCGGTAGTGGGGTGCTAGGCACAACCGCAGTACCGCCGACACGACTGTGCTGAACTACCACCCTACTACCACTCATTTACACAGCACCAAGAATAGGCGGAAGTCCTAGTAGCACTGAATTGTGGCAGTACCGCTGAAGCGGTACTACCGTGGTGCAGAGCGGTAGTACCGCTTATGTGCCTCAAGAAGTCCCAAGCACAAGGGGGGAGAAGCTCCAAAGCTGGAAAGGGAAAGAGGGTGCAAAAAGATTGTGTACGTGTTGATTCCACCCAAGCCTTTCCGAAGCCTAGCCCGTCTTAATAGTATGGTGATCCTACGACTCAAATCCACCGAAAATGAAACGTAAGAAAACAACTGTCTCCACAATATCTCCAAAGGGCACGACTCATCTTGTGCCATAAGATAGATTCTCTGAAATGCTCAATGCACACGATTAGTCTATAAAAGTATTGTCATCAATCACCAAAATCACTAAGGGAGAAATATGCCCTAACAATCTCCCCTTTGTGGTGGATTGATGACAACACAAGATTTGCACAAAGATAGTACAAGATAATACGCAATCCCAACATCTACAAAATATAAGCGGGTCCCCCTAGATGTGTGCACTAATTAAGTATGCCTTTGGAATGCAAAGCACACACACTAGGATCAACACTTCCCCTATATTTTATAGACCGGCAACACTTGCAACAACAATATAACATAGATAAGTATGGATGCAAGTAGATAGCATGAGAGCATAAAGATAGGGCACAAGATAGATAACATCTCACAAGCTAATAAGGTACTGGACATAATGATATGGATAGGTTAGCATATATCTCACACCATATGACATGTACTAAAGGTTTCACACATAAACTAAAGAAATTCAAACGAGAAAGAGTGCACAAGAGAACGAAAGCAACTACAAAGAAGACACACTCGTGACTCGGCAAATCCCTAAGCTCTCTCCCCCTTTGGCATCGAGACACCAAAAGGTCAAAGAGCACTAAACTAGTCAAAGGTGGTAGAGATGCTCCAGAACATCATCAATACTCCTCGTGCTCATCATACTCCTCGTGCTCATTAGACTCCTCTGTTGCCTTCGGCTGACACGAGACCTCCGAGTCTGACCACTAGCAATGTTGCGAGATCCATGACTGCTCATCTGTGATCCTCTCCTCAAAACCACAAGCAACCTACAGACCCAGGCGCCTCATCATGATCTTGTCACGCGTGCGAGCCTTCTTCTCAGCCACGTGAGCCCTGTACTATCCCTTAGCCTGTATGCAGAAGAGCTTCTTCATATTTGACTTGAGCTTGGATGCCCAAGATGGTTCCTTGTCAGGAGAAGGAACAAACTCATAGTCTGGCTCAAGCTCAACATTAGAGTCGCGCGGGCAATCTCCTTGTTGGGGGCAGCAAGTGCAGTGCCCCAGTTATCCTTTTGGCACAAGTTTAGTATGCCATGGGACACCATATGCTTAGTGGGAAGGGACTCCCCTGGAAATTCAGCAGCCCAAGTCTCCTCAATCAACTTAATCATGTAGGGTCCATAGATAGGCACCTTTCGGTCAAGCACAACATACCGAAGCTCACGCCACATGAGGTGGGAGATGTCCAAGGTGAGGTCCTTCTAGAGCTTAGGGATTTCCTGAGTCACGAGTGTGTCTTCTTTGTCGTTGCTTTCGTTCTCTCGTGTACTCTTTCTCATTTGATTTGCTTTAGTTTATGTGTGGAACCTTTAGTACCTATCATATGGTGTGAGCCATATGCTACCCTATCCTTATCATTATGTCAAGTACCTTATCATCTTGTAAGATGTTATCTATCTTGTGCCCTCTCTTTATGCTCTCATGCTATCTACTTGCATCCATACTCATCTATCTTATATTGTTGTTGCAAGTGTTGTCAGTCTATAAAATATAGGGGGAGTGTTGATCCTAATGTGTGTGCTTTGCATTCCAAAGGCATACTTAATTAGTGCACACATCTAGGGGGAGTCCGTCTATATTTTGTAGATGTTGGATTGCATATTAAAACGAAAGGAGGGCAAGTGGCTATATCTCCTTGGTTTGTTTCACTTGGAGTTGATCATGAGACTCCTTGAGAGAGGCATGAACACCCTTCAAGACCTTGTGAGCCTTGTCAAGTATGTAAAACTCATCCTTGAGTCTATCATGGCCCACCCCAGGTGCAACCTTCTCAGATTTAAGCACACGAGTAAGAACAAGAGCATGCTCATGATCTTTCCTTAGTTTAGCAATATCATCGTTGTGTGACTCCTCAAGAGCCAAATGAAGACCTCGCTCTTCCTCAAGAGTAATGGAAAGATCCGCAATTTAATCGGCATAGTCATGGTTATGCCCTTCTAACTTAGAGATGGTATCCTCATCAGACTCAATGATATTATTGGCCTCACCAAGTTGTTCCAAGAGAGCAACAAAGTGCTTCTTGGTATCACCTTTGAGCTTACCCAAGAACTTGTCAAACTCATTTTCATCCACCCTTACCTCCTCATTTTATACACAAAATGCAACAAAGAAGGATTAGTAGTGATGGAAGTTTTGATGTTGGAGGTTACCTTCTTAATGCCTTTAGCCGTAAGGCACTAGGGGATGATGTTCTCATTGGTGGCATCGAAGAGTGACACCTTGTTGGGGAAGAGGTGGCAATGGCCACATTGGCTATTGCCATTCCTTCACCGCTTGCAGAAAGGTACTCTTCTTGTGCCACCAACCCCTTTTGAGCCACCTTCTTGGTGAAGTTGTTCTTGGTGGGGAAGGTCTTGGCCTTGTGTTTGTAGATAAGCTTGCCACCATTGTCTTCCCTCTTCTCATAGGGGCAATTCACCATAAAGTGACTCACATTGCCACATCTGTAGCAAGTTCTCACACGTTTCTTGCCCTTCGAGGCACTTGAGTTGTTCTAGGAGAAATTGGGCTTGGTGTTTCTTTGGTTGCCTAAAAATTGCCTTTACACAAGAGCCATGTGCTAGTGGTAAGCATATTTGGTGTCTTCAGGGAAACTCTCCTCTTCTTCCTCTTCTTCTCCTTCCAAAATGGGCTTGACCTTCAAACCAAGGTTGTGCTTCTTTGACCGTTGAACACGAGCTAGAGCGTTGTCGGAGGTCTTGTTCATGATTTTCATGGCAATAACTCATCCAACACATCGCTTAAAGACAAGGTCTGGAAGTCCATCTTTGACAGATCGCGGAGGACATGGCCTTGTTGAATGGCATGATGGCCTTGAGAAACTTGCGCTTGATTCAATTATCATCCGTATCCTTGCTCCCATGATCCTGAAGAGGGACCGCGAGAGTTTTCAATCTTTGGTAGAGGTCACGAGGATCCTCATCTTCATTCATCACAAACTCATCGACCTCATCAAGAACCACCTCAAAGTTGGACCAATGAATGCTTGAGCTTCCCTTGTACAAGGAGTCAATATATTCCCAACAATCATTTGCATGAGAGAAGGGGCACAAGTGAGCTAGGTCTACGGGAGGCACTGCAGATTGAAGGATGAACAAGGCGGAGTGATTTTATTGATTGTCCGCCTCTTCTCTTGGGGTGATGTTGTTTGGATCATGCGGGTAGTATCCTTGCTTAATGATTCTCCAGAGATTTGTTGAGCTCCGATTCAAATGAGACTTGATGCAAAAAACCCAATTAGAAAAAATATTCTTCACAAGATTAACGGGACGACTAAGGTTGTTAATATGAGGTGTGGGGACCGGTCCTCCATAGACCAGGGGAGGAGGATCGAGGCATGAGTTCCCGTCCCATTCTTACCATGAGGGTAAGAGGTATGAGTACCTTTCACTGCTTCCTTAGTGGAATTGGCCTCGGACACCGCACGATGGGATTAACCACTTGCAACAGATTAGGAGAAGATTTCAACCCCTCAAGTAGTTCTTTAATCATGGACTTGACCTCGGCCATTATAGACATCTTAAGTGAAGCCATAGCTTAGTTTAAGTCGTCATGGGTGGTCGAGTGCAACTCCATGGCCTCGGGTACTTCCTCATCCCTATCCCGGTCGTCAACCATACTCTTCGGGTGGTGAAACCCTTAATAAAGAGACGAGGCTCTGATACCAATTGAAAGGATAGGTATGGTTGACTAGAGGGGGGATGAATAGGCAACTACATTTTTTAGATTTTCTTAAAAAAATAGGTTTAGCAACAAATAGGTTGCCTAGATATGCAACTAGGTGAACAACCTATATGATGCTAGCAACAATAACAACAACACAAGCAAGGGATACAACACAAATAAAGCTTGCACAAAGTAAAGGTAAGAAGTAACCACAAGTGGAGTCGGTGGAGACGAGGATGTGTTACTGAAGTTCCTTCCCTTTGAGGGGAAGTACGTCTCCGTTTGAGCGGTGTGGAGGCACACTGCTCCCCAAGAAGCCACTAGGACCACCGTAGTATCCTCATGCCCTCGTCCCCTCACACAATGCAATATGTCGTGATTCCACTAGTGGTGCCCTTGAAGGCGGCAACCGGACCTTTACAAACAAGGTTGGGGCAATTTCCACAACTGAATTGGAGGCTCCCAACACCACCACGAAGCTTCACCACAATGGAATGTGGCTCCGAGATGATCTCAACCGTCTAGGGTACTCAAACACCCAGGAGTAATAAGATCCGCAAGGGATTAGTGGGAGGAATCAAATTTCTCTCGGTGGAAGTGTAGATCTAGACTTCTCAACCAATCCCTAAGAAATCATCAAGTTTAATTGGCTAGGGAGAGAGATCAGGCAAGAATGAGATTTTGAGCAACAATGGAGCTTGGGGGAGGAAGAGGTGAGTCAACTAGAGGAAGACGACTCACTTATATAGTGGGGAAAGAGGTGAGTCAACCTCATGCCGTACTTATCCTGACTCGGGGTGTCATCCACGTGATGAGCGTGGAGCCCCACGGCTGGCGCCATACGACCTGCCTCGTGAGGCAACTCCCTGGCAGGGCTCTGCCTGGCGGCAAGGGGCCTCACGAGGCGACTCGCTGCGGAGCGGCCGAAGCAGGGACACCTATCATGGACCGGACCAAGTGTCATCCTTTAGGCCTGAGGCAGACGGGTTGTGGTACCTTGGTTCCCACTGGGACGACAGTAGCCCTGGGGCCCACGGCCTGCATGTTTCGCCTGTTGGGGGCGAAGCGACATGGGGCCCATCAAGATGCCGGGCCTAGAGGCGACGCGTGGTGGCTTTTACGGGGTGGGACACCCCCACTACCCACGATGCCTCAGTAACCGCCATCCTGGGGATAAAGGCTGCCCGCACAGGGCGCAGACACATCATTTCCCCCTCGTCTCCGTCTCACCCTTCATCTTGCACGCGAGAAGCTCCCTTGTTCCTCTTCCTCCAGCTCCCAATCTTTCCCTGCCGCCATGGCCTCCTATAAGAAGCTTGTGACTGCTGAGGTTTCCTCCAACAAGAGTGCCCCGGCGACGGAGCTCGGTCCGGCCTTGCTGCCGTCTACTATCACCGACGAGGGCGGGATGGCCAGGGCGGGCCACTTGGTGGCCACCGATCACCATGAGGGAGGGGCCATCGAGATCTGTTGGCTTGCACCCGCGATGTGACCTGGGCCCCACAGTGATTCCCATCTTCTTCCACTCGCTCTTCGCCAGATTAGTATCACCCTCCTCTGATTTCCTCCTCGCCATCCTAGAGCATTATGAGATTTGTCTGCTCCACCTTCATCCCAACTCCATTCCCGTCCTTGCCGTCTTCGCATATTCAGCGAGGCCTTCCTGGGAGTGATGCCATCCGTGCCACTCTTTCGGACCTTTTACAGCCTGTAGATTCACTCCTCGGGGAACCACCGCTTGGGCAGCGCCTCCTTCCGCATCGACAATGAGACGAGCAAGTTCCTCATCGACATGAGGATTTTGGAGTAGGTGGAGAACTTCGGGTTGAGCTGGGTGTATGTCGATGCCAAGCGGGCCAGCCCTCTATTCGCGACCCCTACCAAACCGGCCGAGAAGTCCCCTCACTGGGAGCACAAGGAGCTCAGTCGCACCATTCTGGGACCGATCTTGGAGGGGCTGGAGGAGCTGCAGATGGCCGGGCTCACGGTGGTCATGCGTAACACCCCGAGAATCATGCTACAGTAATCTCCCACTAATGGTGCCATGTCATCAAGTTAGACTAAGCCAAATTGCTCCTTCATAAATCAAAGCCAAATTCAAATTTTAAAATAAAGTCAAATAAATTATTTCTTCAAAGACTAAAACTAAAATGTTCGATTTATTCTATAAATTCTCCTGATCTTTGTCATGTTGAAACTAACTTAATTTAACTCACAAATAAATTCCTAGGAATTCAATATGTGGTCCAAAGGCATTTAATTTGGCCTTTTCAAAATAAACAAAAATTTCAACATTTACCCGGTGAGGCCCCAGCCGGTTAGGTTTAGTGGGGGAAAAACCCCCATTAGCAATTAACCATGGTTAAATATCCTAAACCCCCCGTTAAAAAGCCCTTGTTCTAAACGTGTGTCTATGAGATATGGGACCACCCTCTCTTTTTAACCCAATTACAAATTAATTATAACCTGTTAACAGGTTGAGTCAATGATAGTTGGGTCCCACTAGACCCAGTTGACTAGTCAACGCTGACCAGTCAACTGCTGACTTGGCAGTTGACTGGGCCCACCTGTCTTTCCCTCTTGCTATGTATCGAGTGGGTACACATAGCCTTTTACTGTTTAGATTTGAAATATTATATAAATCCAAAAATTCCAGAAAATCATTAAAACTTAGAAAATCATATAAAATAATCCTAACTCGAATGAAAATACTTTATACATGAAAATTCTTCAGAAAAATAAGACGAATCTGAATATGCTATCCACATGCCTGTCACATGCCTCCAACACAACAAACATGGAACCTCCCCTCCAGTTCATCTGTCCAGAAAATGCCAAACGTCGGGAAAACATTCCCAGATGTTTTCCCGCTTCGTCTGTATCGTGTAGCACTGCATTAGGTCACCCTTAGCACTGCATATTGTCATGTCATGCATCATGATGCATCTGTTTGCTTTACATTTATTGTCTCTTCCCCCTCTTCTCTCTGGTAGACACCGAGAATGACGTTGCTGCCATGTACGGCTACACCCCTGATGTTCAACCCCTTGAAGAACAGCTTCTAGGCAAGCAAAACCACCTTGATTATTCCTATATCGCCCATTTCCTTCTCCCTCATGCTTGCATTAGAATTTGCTATTGTATTTGATTGATCCTATTCTGATGCATAGCCTGATTTTGTAACATGATATTGTTACTACCTGCTTATCCTATATGCTTAGTATAGGTTGGTTAGTGATCCACCAGTGACCCCTCACCTTGTCCATGTTTCCCCCTCTTTCTCATCGATGACTCAATCAATGTGATCGACGTCCAGAGCCCGACACATCACCTCACACCCCCTTAGTTATAAGACTCTACAGAGCTACTATCGAGTGCCGAGGGTGATACCTCATATAGCAGTTCTTATGAGATCTCTGTAGTGTAGCTAATTGGTCGTGGATAACGGAGGGTGATTCCTCCTTCACCACTCCCGATAATGACTCTATCGTGCAACACCTCAAGTGTGAACCCTCGAGGGTGATTCCTCCAAGTTCACTTGACGGTTACATCAAGTGGAATCCATCGAGGGTGATTCCTCGGATTCCCCCTTGGTGTTATGGACATACGGTTACTTTGACTTTACCCCAGGGCCATGATGAAGTCGGGTCGGCCACGAGGGGTACCCGAGAGAGAAATGTGAAGTCGGATTGACCATCAGGGTACCCATGAATGATGTGGAGTTGGGTTGACCTGGAGGGTACCTGCAAGATAAATACACGGCATGGCCAAGCATTCCTAGCCCTTGCCGTTAGTCCGTGAGACGGGACCACAGATCATGGATCATTGATCGTCTCCGCGTGCTCCCAAGACACTAACTGTTTGGATATGTGACCTGAGTAGGCATCTGGCCTTTTTGCACTAACCACCATGCAGGAATAAGTATGGGCACTCTGTGTTGTACGATTCCTTCGAGGGCCCACTGACGTCAGTAGTTGAGCAGTATGCGCCCGGGTGGTCCGTGTAAGCACCCGCTTTGTATAAAGAGGTAGTTAGGACTGATCCTGACCGTCCTTGCAATGCGCAGGATTGCAAAGGAGATTGGCCCATGACCCCTTCGCAATTAGGATGTAGACCAGCGTGATGGCCTCTCTGTTTAGCCTAGGTAGGACTACAACATGTCGATCAGCCGAGGCCGACCATGACCTAGGAAAGTGTGTTCGACCCCTAGAAAAGTGCGTTCAGCCAGACTTACTCGAGCGTGTTGGGTAAGTTTGTGCACCCCTATAGGGAATTTAATCTATTCGAATAGCCGTGTCCACGGTAACAACCGCTCGGAGTTGTATCCCGATCTTACAACTAGAACTGGATACTAGAGACACGAAATGGGTATGATGGCTTCGGGACTGCTTTCTCGCAGGGAGTCGAGAAAGGATCTCTAGGCATTACTACAACATAGTTGCTATTTATAATATGCTAATCCACACTCTTCTAATGCTGCAATATGCTTCAAGATGCTAGTCTTCGATAGGCTAGGCCTTTCCTTCTATTTTGGCATTTTTGCAGTTAAGTCCAAAGAAATAGCCCCATTCCTTTAACACTAATGCTTATTTAGTATAGATCTGATGTAAGTCTTGCGAGTACTTTGGATGAGTACTCACGATTACGTTGCTACCCCTTTTCCCTTCCGCCCGATTGCTGCGATCAGATGACGGATCCCAGGAGCCAGCCGACACCGCCGATGACCACTACTATCCCGGCGGAGCCTACAACTACGTGGAGACCGCCAATGACCAGGAGTAGTTAGGAGGCTCCCAGGCAGGAGGCCTTGCCTTTTCGATTGTTGTTGTTGTTTATGCTAGCTTTCTTAAGGCAGACTTGTTTAATTATGTCTGTACTCAGATATTGTTGCTTTTGCCGACTGGTTTGTATTCGAGCTTATGTATTCGAGCCCTCGAGGCCCCTGGCTTGTAATATAAAGCTTGTAGGACTTTAATTTGTGTTTTGAGTTGTGTTGTGATATCTTCCTGTTAGTCTCTGATCTTGATCAAGCACATTTGCGCGTATGATTAGTGCATGATTAAGTCGGGGCCTCACAAGTTGGTATCAGAGACAACTGCCTTTAGGAAGCCCCTTTCCTACTCCTTGGCCGGAGTTGAGTCTAGTCTTTGAAAAACTATTTTTACTAACATTTTTGTATGGCTTACGGGCCCACATCACAAATGGGTGGTATTAGGATATTTTATTCCTCATCTTTACTCTGGGATTCTGATCTCTCTTCTATTTGGGTTAAAGATTTGGCAGCTCTAACTTTAGGTTCTCGTAACTACTTTCTCCCGGAGAGCCCCTCATTCCAGACGATGGCTTGATTCACCAGAAGATTCTGAAGATACTCTTTGATGTTTTCCCGAGACCCCTGTGCCCACAACCTTTGCAATTCCCTACCACCGATATATCCTTATGGATAACTACTTACACCTCTCATTCATACATCATTTCCAGTTGCTCTTGATATTACAAGATACCCCGAAATTCTCTTTGTTGTTCCGAGAATACTTTGTGCCTACTGCCTCGCCGTTCCTTGTTGCTTAAATATACTTATGAATAATTACTCACCCGTTCATCCCCACTTGTTCATGTGTTTGACAAAATACTTATAGTTCAAATGAGTTTTGGATTTGCTAGAATTGAAAAACAAAGTATCTCAACATTTTGCAGGCAATCAACAGCACCCTTTTGTTTGAAATTTATTCCCATTTCTTGCATGGGACCTAAGCATGCACTCAAGGACAAAGATTTGATTTTTCAACCAATTTATATGCATTGGAGCATGTGCATGTAGTTCAAATTTGAATTATGCACATAAAATGCCTAGAAAACCCAGTTAATGTATAAAATGTCCAAACGAACCCTGAAAAATTACAAAATTTAACACAACACTCTTGTTCTTCTATGTTGACACTAGAAACATTTTGAAAGCAATAAGAGGCAGCGGATATCATTTCGTCCCCGAAGATGGGACGTTCCCTACCAAAACCATCAGGTTTATCGGCATGTTGATGCCGCTCCATGATAGCATGCTATGTTTCATGAATTTCAGACGAGTAAGATTTACTAGAATTTAAAAACCAAGAATCTCAATGTTTGCGGCCGAGTGACGGTGGCGGGGTGTTTGACATTCATTCCCATTTCTTGCATGGGACCTAAGCATGCAACCAAGGACACAGATTTGAATTTTCAACCAATTTATATGCATTAGAGCATGTGCATGTAGTTCAAATTTGAATTATGCACACAAATGCATCGAAAACTTAATTAATGCATAAAATGTACAAACGAACCCCGAAAAATCCCAAAAATTGACACAACACTCCTGTTGTTCTATGTTGAAACTAGAAAAAATTTGAAAGCAATAAGAGGCAGGTGACATCTTTTCGTCCCCAAAGGTGGGACGTTCCCTACCAAAACCATCAGGCTTGTTGTGAGAAGCTTATACCCAAACCTGCCCCAAATGGGACAAAAAATTTACTACGGCATGTTGATGCCGCTCCATGATAGCATGCCAAGTTTCATGAATTTCAGATGAGTTTTGGATTTACTAGAATTTAAAAACCAGGAATCTCAATGTTTGCGGCCGAGTGATGGTGGCAGAGGTGTTTGACATTCATTCCCATTTCTTGCATGGGACCTAAGCATGAAACCAAGGACACACATTTAAATTTCCAACCAATTTATATGCATTAGAGCATGTGCATATAGTTCAAATTTGAATTATGCACATAAATGAATTGAAAACTCAATTAATGCATAACAATGTCCAAACGAACCCCGATAAATCCCAAAAATTGACACAACACTCCTGTTGTTCTATGTTGACACTAGGAAATTAGTGAAAGCAATAAGAGGTAGCGGATATCGTTTCGTCCCCAAAGGTGGGACGTTCCCTACCGAAACCATCAGGCTTATTGTGAGAATCTTTGGTTTGTGAGAAGCATATCCCCAAACCTGCCCCAAATGGGACAAAAAATTTACCATGGCATGTTGATGCTGCTCCATGATAGCATGCCAAGTTTCATGAATTTTAGACGAGTTTTGGATTTACTAGAATTTAAAAACCAAGAATCTCAATGTTTGCGGCCGAGTGACGGTGGCAGGGTGTTTGACATTCATTCCCATTTCTTGCATGGGACCTAAGCTTGCAACCAAGGACCCCAATTTACATGCATTAGAGCATGTGCATGTCGTTCAAATTTGAATTATGCTCATAAATGCATTGAAAATTCAATTAATGCATAAAAATGTCAAAACAAACCCCGAAAAATCCCAAAAATTGACAAAACACTCCTGTTGTTCTATGTTGACACGAGAAATTTTTTGAAAGCAATAAGAGGCAATGGATATCATTTCGTCCCCAAAAGTGGGACATTCCCTACCGAAACCATCAGGCTTGTTGTGAGAACCTCTGGTTTGTGAGAAGCATATCCCCAAACCTGCCCCAAATGGGACAAAAATTTTACCACGGCATGTTGATGCCGCTCCATGATAGCATGCCAAGTTTCATGAATTTCAGACGAGTTTCAGATTTACTAGGATTTAAAAACCAGGAATCTCAATGTTTGCGGCCGCGTGACGGTGGCAGGGTGTTTGACATTCATTTCCATTTCTTGCATGGGACCTAAGCATGCAACCAAGGACACAAATTTGAATTTTCAACCAATTTATATGCATTAGAGCATGTGCATGTAGTTCAAATTTGAATTATGCTATAAATGCATTGAGAACTCAACTAATGCATAAAAATGTCAAAACGAACCACGAAAAATCCCAAAAATTGACAAAACACTCCTATTGTTCTATGTTGACATGGGAAATTTTTTGAAAGCAATAAGAGGCAATGGATATCGTTTCATCCCCAAAGGTGGGACATTCCCTACTGAAACCATCAGGCTTGTTGTGAGAACCTCTAGTTTGTGAGAAGCATATCCCCAAACCTGCCCCAAACGGGACAAAAAGTTTACCACGACATGTTGATGTCGCTCCATGATAGCATGCCAAGTTTCATGAATTTCAGATGAGTTTTGGATTTACCAGAATTTAAAAACCAGGTATCTTAATGTTTGCGGCCGAGTGATGATGGCAGGGCGTTTGACATTCATTCACATTTCTTGCATGAGACCTAAGCATGCAACCAAGGACACATATTTGAATTTTCAACTAATTTATATGCATTAGAGCATGTGCCTGTAGTTCAAATTTGAATTATGCACATGAATGCATAGAAAACTCAGTTAATGTATAAAAATGTCCAAGTGAACCCCGAAAAATCCCAAAAATTGACACAGCACTCGTGTTGTTCTATGTTGACACAAGAAACATTTTGAAAGTAAGAAGAGGCAACATATATTGTTTCGTCCCCCAAGGTGGCACATACCCTACTGAAACCATCAGGCTTGTTGTGAGAGAAGCTCTGGTTTGCGAGAAGTTTATACCCACAACTGCCCCAAATGGGATAATATTTTAACCACGACATGTCGCTACTGTTCCATGATATCATGTCAAGTTTCATGAATTTCAGATGAGTTTTCGATTTACTAGAATGTTAAAAGCATGCATCTCAATGCTAGCGGCTGAGCGATAGTAAAGGTGTTTGACATTCATTCTCATTTCTTGCATGTGACCTAAGTTTGCAACCAAGGACAAACATTTGATTTTGCAACCCGTTTTTATGCACTGGAGCATGTGCTTCAATTTTGAATTGTGCACCTGAAATGGCTAGAAAACCAATTTAATATATAAAATTTCCAAACGAACCCTGAATAATTCCAATTTTTTTACGGCACACATATAGTTGCATGTTCACTGTAGACAAAAGGTCTAGCAATTCAAACACCGTCCATTGCCGCTGTGACCCCATTATGTAATTCAAATCAAAATGAAAAATCAAGTAGATCCCACAAAGTTTATTATCACCAACCGTGTGAGATGTAGTACAAAATATCCTGGAGCATCATCGGTGTATAGTACACCTATGGCTTACGCAAGAAGGTGTGTCGGCTACAGTCCATAGTCGGCATGTCAAGCACACTAGCTCGCTCCCCAAATATCATTTCACTGTTCCATCATCGCCAGTGAAAGATGGGGACATGGACCCGCGTCGTGAGGGCAACTTCGGCGGCCCACTTCGGCGAGAGCGCGGCTGCAACCGCCATGCACGTGCTAACAAGGTGCATGAGCGCGGCCGCAATCTGCGACTGGGCGGCCAAGAAAGCCCAAACGTCCGCTATTGCTTCTTAGGTGGTGGCAGCAACATCTGCCTCGGGGATAGCAATTGGCGAGAGCGGCACAACAGCTGTCCTTTCCACAGCGACATCCTTAGCCCTGATGGAGGCCGCCCACGACCATGTCGAGGCCGCCCACGCCTAGCTCATGGCAGTCACCTCACAAATCATACGAAGCTTCTCCGACAACGGTCGGCAAGCCACGACCGAAGAGTTGGCAATTGCCGAGAGCGTTCGAGCAGCCGTCCGTTCCTCCACCACATACCTTGCGACGACGGAGCCCGTCCAAGCCCAGATCACGGCCGCCCATGCCCTACTCGTGGCGGCCTTTTCCAAAGAGATGGCTGATGCATATGGCGAGATGCTTGCCAAATATGGTGCGATGGATGCCATGGAGCTCCTTCCCGAGGAGACAATCAAGCGCGAGCTGGACATGGAGGAGCCGGCGGAGATCGACGAGCACCAGCCATAGTAGTACTCTTTGTTTTGTTTAATTAAGAGCGCTGGTCTTTAATTTGTTAGAGTAATGTTTAGGCCAGCTAGCTCTGTTTAATTGTTGAACTTGCTCGATTAAGAAGTGTTGGTGTGCTGTAGTCTCCTTTGTGTACCCAAATTATGCAATGACGTGGATGAACACTGTAACTAGGGAAATTGGAACCAAATTTTTTGACGTTCGAACTCATCACACACATGTTAAGCTATCTGAATCGTTTGTGATGTTCACATATTGTACACAGTTCTGAATAAGGGACCGTGTCTGATGACACTTTGCGCGCCAGTGTTTTCGTTGCAACGATTCCAAAATTTTGGCTTCCGTGGAAATATCTACCTCCCCGCCCCCTCCCCTTACCAAAAGCCACATTTCCCCTGTTTCTGCCTTCCTTTCCAAGTTGAAACCTTCAATCCTTGCCTGCAGCACCGCCCCCTCGAGGGCGACCCTCCTTCACGCTACGACCTCGTCTATCTAGGCAGGTAATCCACACCAGACCCCATCCTCCTCCTCCTTCCACATCCCACATGCCCCACCGCCGGCGCGACACATTCCACCCAAATCACCGACCCCTCCACCAAATAAGCGCCGCCCTAAGCCATGGTGCACGCAGTATAGCCAGGAGCTCAAGGAGCATTTGGCAGTGGAGAAGCAAATCGTAGCTGCATGCGCAGATGAGGTTGATGACCCACAAGTGTAGGGGATCTATCGTAGTCCTTTCGATAAGTAAGAGTGTCGAACCCAACGAGGAGCAGAAGGAAATCATAAGTGGTTTTCAGAAAGGTTTTCTCTGAGCGCTGAAATTGTAGGTAATAGATAGTTTTGTGATAAGATAAATTGTAACGAGTAACAAGCAATGAAAGTAAATAAAGTGTAGCAAGGTGGCCCAATCCTTTATGTAGCAAAGGATAAGCATGGACAATTTCTTATAATGAGAAAGGAGCTCCCAAGAACACATTGGAATTATCGTCAAGCTAGTTTTCATCACGTTCATATGATTCACGTCCGATACTTTGATAATTTGATATGTGGGTGGACCGGTGCTTGGTTACTGCCCTTACTTGGACAAGCATCCCACTTATGATTAACCCCTATTGCAAGCGTCCGCAACTACAAAAGAAGTATTAAGGTAAACCTAACCACATCATTAAACATATGGATCCAAATCAGCCCCTAACGAAGCAACGCATAAACTAGGGTTTAAGCTTCTGTCACTCTAGCAACCCATCATCTACTTATTACTTCCCAATGCCTTCCTCTAGGCTCAAATAATGGTGAAGTGTCATGTAGTCGACGTTCACATAACACCACTAGAGGAAAAGACAACATACATCTCATCAAAATATCGAACGAATACCAAATTCACATGACTACTAATAGCAAGACTTCACCCATGTCCCCAGGAACAAACGTAACTACTCACAAAGCATATTCATGTTCATAATCAGAGGAGTAATAATATGCATAAAGGATCTGAACATATGATCTTCCACCAAGTAAACCAATTAGCATCTACTACAAGGAGTAATCAACACTACTAGCAACCCACAGGTACAAATTTGTGGTTTTGGTACAAGATTGGATACAAGAGATGAGGGTTTTGAGAGGAGATGGTGCTGGTGAAGATGTTGATGGAGATTGACCCCCTCCCGATGAGAGGATCGTTGGTGATGATTTCCCCCTCCTGGAGGGAAGTTTCCCCGGCAGAACAGCTCTGCCGAAGCTCTAGATTGGTTCCGCCTCATGGCGGCAGAGTTTCATCCCGTAAGCTTGTCCATGATTTTTTCCAGGGTAAAAGCCCTCATATAGCAGAAGATGGGCACCAGGGGGCCACCAGGGGCCCCAGGAGACAGGGGGCGCGCCTAGTAGGGGTGGGCGCGCCCCCACCCTCCTGGCCAGGGTGTGGCCCCCTGATGTATTTCTTTCACTCTATAATTCTTATTAAATCCAAAAACATGTTTTGTGGAGTTTCAGGACTTTTGGAGCAGTGCAGAATAGGTTTCCAATGTTTGCTCCTTTTCCAGCCAGAATTCTACCTGCCGGCATTCCCCCTCTTCATGGTAAACCTTGTGAAATAAGGGAGAATAGCCATAAGTATTGAGATATAATGAGTAATAACAGCCCATAATGCAATAAATATTAAGCATGATGCAAAATGGACGTATCAACTCCCCCAACCTTAGACCTTGCTTGTCCTCAAGCGGAAGCCGATATCGAAAAATATGTCCACATGTTTAGAGATAGAGGTGTCGATAAAAATAAAATACGGACATGAAGGCATCATGATCATTCTTATAACAACAACATATATAGATTTTATCATATGATTTCTTATACTCAAGTAACAATCAATTCAAAATGTCAAGTATGGTTCAAAAACTTCATTGAGAACTAACAAACTTTAATCTCAGTCATTGAAGCAATTGCAATTTATCATAACATCGGAAAGAGTCAACAATAGAGCCTTTCAGAAAATCCACATACTCAACTATCTTGTAGTCTTCTACAATTGCTAACACTCACACAATACTTATGGTTATGGAGTTTTAATCGTACACTGAGAAAGATAAGGGCTTATTATTCTGCCTCCCAACCTATTCACCTTTGGGTGATGTCAACAATAATAGTTCATGCTAACTTACATCCAATTGGATATATATACCAGGATCTTTCCAACACGAGGTGCTTGCCAAAGGATAAAATGAAAAGGGAAAGGTGAAGATCACCTTGACTCGTGCATAAAGTAAAAGACATAAAGTAAAAGATAGGCCCTTCGCAGAGGGAAGCAGAGGTTGTCATGTGCTTTTAGGGTTGGATGCACAAAATCTTAATGCAAGAGAACGTCACTTTATATTTCCCCTTGTATGTGGACCTTTATTATGCAGTCCGTCGCTTTTATTGCTTCCACAACAAGATCATACAAAGCTTATTTTCTTTGCACTAATAAGTCATACATATTTAGATAGCAATTTTTATTGCCTACAACATGACAACTTACTTGAAGGATCTTACTCAATCCATAGGTAGGTATGGTGGACTCTCATGGCAAAACTTGGT
Source organism: Triticum dicoccoides (assembly GCF_002162155.2). NCBI lineage: Eukaryota > Viridiplantae > Streptophyta > Magnoliopsida > Poales > Poaceae > Triticum > Triticum dicoccoides. Next base: position 403,497,154 of record NC_041393.1, read on the forward strand.
TTAGGATATTTGGAAGCACAAGTAGTATCTCTACTTGGTGCAAGGAATTTGGCTAGCATGAGGGGGAAAGGCAAGCTCAACATGTTTGGAAGGTCAATGACAATATACTTTAACTGAGATGTGAGAAAACATAAACCATTATGTTGTCTTCCTTGTCCAACGTCAACTCTTTTAGCATGTCATACTTAATGAGTGCTCCCAATCATAAAAGATGTTCAAGATATTATATTTATATGTGAACCTCTCTTTCCTTATCACTTCCTATTAATTGCAACGATGACCAAAACTACGTTTATCAACTCTCAACAATATTTATGCCTCATACTTCCTATGTGTGAAGTCATCACTAACCATAAGATCAATATGAACTCTTTTATTCTTTCTACTTTCTCAAGATCATAGCAAGATAGCAAAACCCTTGACTCAACACTAATCTTTATTATAGATAGCTCACGGACTCGAATACATAAAGAGATCACAAAGCAAAACTCAAACTACTTGATATCAAAACTTCAATCTACTAAATCAAGATACTACTAAAAGGATCGAACTAAATAAAATAGTAAAGATAGGAGTGTGATGGTGATACAATACCGGGGCACCTCCCCCAAGCTTGGCAGTTGCCAAGGGGAGTGCCCATACCCATGTAATTATGTCCTCGGAGGTGGTGAAGGGGGAGTTGTTGATGATGTAGGCTTGTCGTCCATCTTCCAAGGCATAGGCTCACCATCATAGAAGGATGATCGAGTCTCCGGGATCCTTAAATCTGCAGCCAAACTCATCCTCTTGAATCTATATTCATACTCACAGTTCTGGTTTTGCAGGTCATAGATCTAAGCTTGGAGGTGCTCAATTTTCTCTTGAAGCTTGAAGATGGTCTCCCCAATGACTTTGGCGTCTAGCTTGTGTTTGTTGGTTAACTCCGTGATCATCATCTGGTTGGCGTTGAGTCCACGCTCCACCATCCCTTGGCACTTGAAAACTTGCTGCTCCACGGCTTCGAGCTTTGTCTCCACGCTTCCGGTACGCCTTGGTCCCTCCACATTGCAGATGTGCAGCACCCCCTCACACATCTTAATGGGTTGAGGGTGTTGCAGCACCTCCGAGAGATAGGGTTGATAACCCTCTCGAAAAACTTCTCCTTGGGAGTGCTTGGAGACGCCATGATGCTCTAGATCTGAAAAAGAAACAGCTCGAAATGAAAATAGAGGATATTTGCGTGATACGGTGGTAAAAACCTTCGGGAGTATATATAATGAATTTTTACCGACCAAAATACGTAACGTGCAAGAAAACGGAGTCCGGGAGGCACTCGGGGTGTCCACGAGACAGGGGGCGTGCCCAGTAAGGGTGGGCGCGCCCTCCACTCTCGTGGGGGCCTCGTGTCCCTCTCAGACTACTTCTTTCTTCCTAAAATTCTTAAATATTCCAAAACTGATAAAAATTGCCATTGTAGTTGTTTTGGAGTCGGTTTACTTACCATACCACGTACCTATTCCTTTTCGTAGTCTGGAACGTTCTGGAAAGTGTCCCTTATGTATTCCTCTGGGGTTACGGTTTCAATAATATTAGTTTCAACATTAATAGGATTACCTAAAATATAATGTTTAATTCTTTGACCGTTTACCACCCTCAGACTTGTGCCTTCGAAGTTGTTGATTTTTATGGCACCAGAACGATAGACCTCCTCGATAACGTAAGGACCTTCCCATTTAGAGAGAAGTTTTCCTACAAAAAATATTAAACGAGAGTTGAATAATAACACATAATATCCTATGTTAAACTCACACTTTTGTATCCTTTTGTCATGCCAGGGTTTGACTTTTTCTTTGAATAGCTTGGCATTCTCATAGGCTTGGGTTCTCCATTCATCAAGTGAGCTAATATCAAACAACCTCTTCTCACCGGCAAGTTTGAAGTCATAGTTGAGCTCTTTAATAGCCCAATATGCTTTATGTTCAAGTTCAAGGGGTAAATGACATGCTTTTCCATAAACCATCTTATAAGGAGACATACCCATAGGATTTTTGTATGCAGTTCTATAGGCCCATAATGCATCATCAAGTTTTTTGGACCAATTCTTTCTAGATCTATTGGCAGTCTTTTGCAAAATTAATTTGAGCTCTCTATTGCTCAACTCTACTTGACCACTAGACTGCGGATGATAAGGAGATGTGATTCTATGATTAACATCATACTTAGCAAGCATCTTATGGAAAGCACCATGAATAAAATGTGAACCACCATCAACCATAAGATATCTAGGGACTCCAAACCTCGGAAAAATAACTTCTTTAAGCATTTTAATAGAGGTGTTATGATCAGCACTACTAGTTGGAATAGCTTCTACCCACTTAGTAACGTAATCAACAACAACTAAAATATGTGTGTAACCATTGGAGGCAGGAAAAGGTCCCATATAATCAAAGCCCCAAACATCAAACGGTTCGATAACAAGAGAATAGTTCATAGGCATTTCTTGACGTCTACTAATATTACCAATTCTTTGTCATTCATCACAAGATAAGACATTACAAGCATCTTTGAAGAGAGTAGGCCAATAAAAACCAGATTGCAGTACCTTGTGTGCAGTTCTATCTCTAGCGTGGTGTCCTCCATATGATTCAGAGTGACACTTGCGTAGGATCTGTTCCTGTTCATGCTCAGGCACACAACATCTAATAACACCATCTAAGCCTTCTTTATAAAGGTGTGGGTCATCCCAGAAGTAATGTCTTAAATCATAAAAGAACCTTTTCTTTTGCTGGTATGTGAAACTAGGAGGTATAAATTTAGCAACAATGTAATTAGCATAATCAGCATACCAGGGAGCAGTACGAGAAGCATTAATGACCGCTAATTGTTCATTAGGAAAGCTATCATCAATAGGCAGTGGGTCATCAAGAACATTCTCTAACCTAGATAAGTTGTCTGCAACGGGGTTCTCAGCTCCCTTTCTATCAATAATATGCAAATCAAATTCTTGGGGCGGGAGAACCCATCTAACGAGTCCAGGCTTAGCGTCTTTCTTTTCCATAAGATATTTAATAGCAGCATGATCAGTGTGAATAGTAACTTTGGAATCAACAATATAAGGTCTAAACTTATCACATGCAAACACAACTGCTAAGAATTCTTTTTTAGTAGTAGCATAATTTCTTTGGGAAGTATCAAGAGTCTTACTAGCATACCGGATAACATTCAATTTCTTATCAACTCTTTGCCCTAGAACAACACCTACACCACAAACACTAGCATCACACATAATTTCAAAAGGTAAATTCCAATCAGGTGGCTGAACAATAGGTGCAGTGATCAAAGCTTTCTTAAGTATTTCAAAAGCTTCTACACAATCATCATCAAAGACAAAAGGAATATCTTTTTGCAATAAATTAGTGAGAGGCCTAGAGATTTTAGAAAAGTCCTTAATGAACCTCCTATAAAAACCGACATGACCAAGGAAACTTCTTATACCTTTTATGTCCTTGGGACATGGAATCTTTTCAATAGCATCAACTTAGGCTTTGTCAACTTCAATACCTCTCTCGGAAATCTTATGCCCCAAGACAATGCCTTCATTAACCATAAAGTGACACTTTTCCCAATTCAGGATGAGACTAGTGTCTTCGCATCTCTGTAAAACTCGATCAAGGTTGCTTAAACAATCATCAAAAGAGGATCCATAGACGGAGAAGTCATCCATGAATACCTCACAAATCTTTTCACAAAAATCAGAGAATATAGCCATCATGCATCTTTGAAAGGTAGCAGGTGCATTACATAAACCAAAAGGCATACGTCTATAAGCAAAAGTACCGAAAGGGCAAGTAAAAGTAGTTTTAGATTGATCCCCCGCTGACACATGTATTTGAGAGAAGTCAGAATAACCATCTAGAAAGCAGAAATGTGTATGTTTGGATAGTCTTTCTAGCATTTGATCAATAAAAGGTAAAGGGTAATGATCTTTCTTAGTGGCTTTATTTAACTTACGGAGATCAATTACCATCCTATAACCTGTAATAATTCTTTGCGGGATCAATTCATCTTTATCATTAGGTACAACGGTAATACCTCCCTTTTTAGGAACACAGTGGACAAGACTTACCCATTTACTATCAGCAACGTGATAAATTATACCTGCTTCAAGGAGCTTTAGTATCTCCTTTCTTACCACTTCTTTCATCTTGGGATTCAGTCGTCGTTGAGGATCCCTAATTGGTTTGGCATCTTTCTCCACTGCAATTTTGTGTTGGCATAATGTGGGACTAATGCCCTTAAGATCATCCAGAGTATATCCAATAGCAGCTCGGTGCTTCTTCAGAGTTTTCAATAATCTTTCTTCTTCTTGCGCTGAAAGGTTAGCACTAATAATAACATGATATATTTTCTTCTCATCAAGATAAGCATACTTAAGATTATTAGGTAATGGTTTGAGTTCAAACACGTGATCACCCTTGGGTAGAGGGGGATCCCCAAGAATTTTAACAGGAAGGTTATGTTTCAACATAGGTTCCTGTTTAAGGAACACTTCATATATTTCCCTTCTTTCCTTCATAAACATATCATTTTCATGGTCTAGCAAATATTGTTCTAAGGGATCAGTAGGAGGCACGACAATAGAAGCAAGACCAATAATCTCATCCTTACTACGTGATTCTCTATCACGGGGTTGTCTAGGAAATTTAGCAAAATTAAACTCATGTTTCATATCCCCCAAGCAAATTTCAACAATATCCTTTTCACAGTCAATCTTAGCTTTAACAATATTCAAGAAGGGTCTAGCAAAAATAATGGGGCAAAAATCATCTTGTGGGGAACCAAGAACAAGAAAATCAGCAGGGTATTTAACCTTCCCACACAAGACTTCAACATCTCTAACTATCCCGACTGGTTTAATGGTATCCCTATTAGCAAGCTTAATAGTAACATCAATGTCTTCTAATTCAACGGGTGCAATTTCGTGCATAATTTTTTATATAGATCATAGGGTACTGCACTAGCACTAGCACCCATATCACATAAGCCATGATAACAATGATCTCCTATTTTAACAGAAATAACAGGCATGCCTACGACAGGTCTATGTATCTTAGTATCTGGTCTAGCAATATTAGCAGTCTCACCACAGAAATAAATAACATGCCCATCTAAATCATCGTCCAAGAGATCTTTAACCATAGGAATACTAGGTTCAACTTTGATTTGCTCAGGAGGTGTATAAGTCCTAGTATTACTCTTACGAACAACAGTTGAAGTTTTAGCATGATCCTTTATCCTAACAGGGAAAGGAGGTTTCTCAACGTAAGTAGTAGGAACAATAGGATCACTATAGGTGATAGTCTTTTCTTCAACTATAATAGGTGCAACTACTTTAACTTCAACGGGAGGATTATATTTAAACCATTTCTCCTTAGGGAGATCAACGTGAGTAGCAAAAGATTCACAGAAAGAAGCTACTATCTCAGAGTCAAGTCCATATTTAACGCTAAATCCATGAAAAGCATTGGTATCCATAAAAGATTTAACACAATCAAACTTAGGTGTCATACCTGACTCCTTACCATCGTCGGAACCCCAATCTTCAGAGTTGCATTTAATCCTTTCCAATAAGTCCCATCTGAAGTCAATAGTCTTCAGCATATAAGAACCAACACAGGAAGTATCAAGCAGGTTGCGATCATTGAGAGAAAGCCGAGCATAAAATTTTTGAATAACCATTTCCCGGGAGAGCTCATGATTGGGGCATGAATATAACATTTACTTAAGCCTCCCCCAAGCTTGAGCGATGCTTTCTCCTTCGCGAGGCCAGAAATTATATATGTAATTATGATCACGATGAACAAGATGCATAGGATAAAACTTCTGGTGAGATTCCAACTTCAATCGTTTATAATTCCAAGATTTTGTATCATCACATAGCCTATACCATGTCAATGCATCTCCCTTCAAAGATAAAGGGAAGACCTTCCTTTTGACAACATCATCAGGAATACCTGCAAGCTTAAATAATCCACAAACTTCATCCACAAAGATAAGGTGTAAATCAGGATGCAATGTTCCATCTCCTGTAAATGGATTAGCTAGTAGTTTCTCTATCATACCCGAAGGAATCTCAAAGTAAATATTTTCAAAAATTTCAGTAGGTTGAGGAGCAACTCCTTGCTCTTCTGGTCGGGGTTAAGATACCCCGAACAAGCCCCTCAAAGGATTAGTTTCCATAGTGACAAGTAACAGAAAATTTCAGCACACTATATAAATGTTTCCTCACCAAGTTCCACTCACCAAAAGTGCTACACTCCCCGACAACGGCGCTAGAAAAGAGTCTTGATGACCCACAAGTGTAGGGGATCTATCATAGTCCTTTCGATAAGTAAGAGTGTCGAACCCAACGAGGAGCAGAAGGAAATGATAAGCGGTTTTCAGTAAGGTTTTCTCTGAAGGCACTGGAATTGTAGGTAATAGATAGTTTTGTGATAAGATAAATTGTAACGAGTAACAAGCAATGAAAGTAAATAAAGTGCAGCAAGGTGGCCCAATCCTTTATGTAGCAAAGAGTAAGCCTGGACAATTTCTTATAATGAGAAAGGAGCTCCCGAGGACACATGGGAATTATTGTCAAGCTAGTTTTCATCACGTTCATATGATTCGCGTTTGGTACTTTGATAATTTGATATGTGGGTGGACCGGTGTCACGACCGGTTTTTCAATAAAATACTTATTGAGAAAATCGATCTTTTGATCCCAGTATAGGAAAAGTTATCCTCACTATTAGACAAATACTTGATATACAGAGGACCAGTAGTATTAAATATATTACAGGGTTGAGCTGAGGCTGCTCAACAATTTATTACAAACACACCAATATCATACATAAGGGCGGTTGCGACATAGGGGTGTGGTGACATGCTACTAGCTCGAGATAAAACTGGTGGTGGATAACTTGACTCCTAACTGGCAGCTCATCGAGCGTCGAGGTGAGGCTCGATGAATTTATTTCTGGGCTGGCGAAAGCGGATATAACACAATGACCAAAAGCAGGATCGCACGGGACTGACTGGGACTCCTCTAGGCGTCGGACTCGCTATCGAACTCTTCATCCATGAGATCACCTTCATCAACATCTGGCCAAATCAACAAGCCAGGTGAGTACTTTGAAAGTACTCGCAAGACCGTTCGGACAAAAGATATAACAAATGCATGCACGAATGCGTCATGAGCAAAAAGATAATAATGCTCATTTCAATAATAAAATTTTGCACGACTTGATAAGTAAAACAAATAATTGAAAACCGATCGGGTGTCTGGAGCGACGCCTCGAAAGGTAAACAAATAAAGCTCATGCTGCAGTCGGGCGTCTAAGCGACAACACATAAAGGGCTTATAAAAGAAATGCCACAGTCGGGCGTCTCAGCGACACCACATAAAGGGCTTATAAAAAGAATGCCTCAGTTGGGCGTCTCAGCGACACCACATAAAGGGCTTATAAAAGA
>NC_041393.1:403504736-403514592 GCF_002162155.2 Triticum dicoccoides
GGGCGTCTCAGCGACACCATATAAAGGGCTTATAAAAGAAATGCCACAGTCGGGCGTCTCAGCGACACCACATAAAGGGCTTATAAAAAGGATGCCTTAGTAGGGCGTCTCATCGACACCACATAAAGGGCTTATAAAAGAAAGGCCACAGTCGGGCGTCTCAGCGACACCACATAAAGGGCTTATAAAAGAAATGCCACAGTCGGACGTCTGAGCGACATCGCAGAAAGGGCTTATCTCGATAATAAATAACAAGTGTGCCACAGTCGGACGTCCAAGTGACATCACGGAAAGGGCTTATATCAAATGTAAATAACGGGTTAGTCCATCCACAAGAATAAACTTTTAACCGGATTTAACACTCATGTAGTTCACCGGAGTTGTGTCACTGAAGCTGATATCTGACAAGATAAGATGAACACAGTACTTGGACATGTACAAGATGATTTAAAGGATTTGTGACTCTGCAGAGTTTGAATTAACTGTCCATAGCCAACGGATTTCCGTAGTCACGAAGGACTAGTTCCGTTTACGGTATTTCGGTAGAAACACATTTAACCAGTACACACCCATTCCACCTCACGATGCCAGGAATCACCCTAGACAACGTCCAAGAAAAACTTTGAGACGGGGAGGTCACAACCTCGAATAGCATGGGATCAAATTTCCATACGCGCGCTCTAAGGGGTGCCCCCCTCTCGGTCCCAACCGGAAACACCCATGCCCCCTGACCGGATGACGGGCTTTAATCCAGGGCCATGGAACCCTCATCCCGGCCTCTCTATTTGGTGTGTACCAGGAAAAACGGTTTGCAACTTACTAAGCCATATTCCTTGCGGAAAACATGTGGCAGTACAGGAAAGGAAACGAATGGGAATATGATTTGATTCACGATGACACTGAAGTCAAATAGACTGTCATAAGACTAGCATGCCACAACACTGCCGTCTTACCCATCCTCATGCCATCACATGGCCATGCAAATATGTATCCAACAACATATGGATTTCCGAAACTCACTTTCCACTTCTTTTGCATGAAAAATAACATTCAAAGAAATGTTCATAAACATGCCATGAAACTCCTAAATGCAAACATGCATCAAACACTCATCATATCAAGAGTTCAAACATGCTTGCCTGGTTCGGAGTAGTCGGAGTCTAACTGGGTGAAGTTCGCGGCTCCGTGACCTCCTCCTGCATCTACGGTATAAGAAAAATACGTACGTAACGTAAATACTGCGAGGTGCACAAAAGTATTCCAAATAATTCTCAAATAAATATGATAAAAAACTAGATAAAATTTTAAAGGGGACAGAAGAAGAATCAAACAAAAATCCTTTTCTGTTTAAAAGATATAAGGGTTTTGATTCAGGGAACTTTCTGTAATGAAACAGAAAACTCCGAGGGGGGTTCTGGAGAAAAGTCCAGAAAAAGATTCAAAACTGGAAAGCGCATTTTGCCAAAATACGCTTTCAGAAAACGGTTCGATTAATAAGAATGAGAGACTGACAGGCGGGTCCCACCTGTCAGGTTTGAATATTCAAACGAGGGAGACGGGGCTCGTCGGCGCCCGAGAGCTGCGGTGGTCGCCGACGGTGATTCACGGCGAGGTAGGGGGATCGGGTGGTACCTCTGTGTTCAGTACGTCCTTCCACGTCGGTGGGTGGTGGTGGTGGTCGCCGGCGAGCACCACGTCAACGGCGAACGGTGGTTCGGGTAGTCGTGGACCTCGTCGGAGGGAGCTGCTGGGGTCAAATTGGAGTGGGGGTTAGTCTCCTAGAGGTGTCATGAGGCTACGGGCAAGTCTAGGGCGGTGGAGGAGTTCTCACCAGAGAGAACGCTGCCGGAGTCCGAAGCGGATGGAGGTGGCCGGAGTTGAGGAAGAAGGGCCCCTCGAGGCTCTTCCAGTGGCTAGGCGGGGTCTGGTGAGGTGGTGGAGATTTGCGGGGTCGAGAGCGAGCTCGGAGGCGCTATTTATAGCCGACCTAAGGCGGTTGCCGTGAACGGGATAAGTCCGACGAGTGATTACGGTGACGCTGTGGCTGGACGGTTGGTTTAGGTGCTTGAGCATCATCTAGACGAAGCACTGATTCCATCCCAGTGCCTAACTCAGCGAGGCAGGGGCAGTTACGGCCTATCCCCGACGGAACGGCCGTACGGCACGTCGGCGACAGAGAGCGCGCCCTGAGCGTGCCAGGCCACGGCGACGGTGCTGCAGGCGTGCGCTGGCAAGGGAGACGGCCACACGGAGCTCCCAGGTGGATTGGGCGGTGCCGAACGACATTATGCCGCAGGATGCCCCCTGTCGGCCGCCACGGGAGGTTCTGCCGCCGCTGAAGACGCCGGCGCAGGCGGGCCAGGGTGCCACCGATGCCAGGAACGAGCCAAGTTCGCGTGCAGTGCTCCGGACAGGGAGGAGGAGCCATGCGCAACGCGCCAGGTGCACAGTTGACATGTGACTGAACACTGACGAAGAAACGACACTGAAACTCTGAATTTTCTGAAGGTGCATAGTAACAGTGCAGGCCAGGTGTTCGACAGAATGATTTTGGTATGAGGGGATTTTTCCTTGAGCTGGTTTTTTGTGGAGTGGTCTCTCATTGCAACTGGGGTTTGCCTGAATTTTGGTGGAATTTTTGGAGAAGTGGAGATATGAATTTCACCAAATTTGACAAATCTGGTCGAAACTTGCAGAGGGTGAATTTTGAAAATTTTGAAAAGAAGAAGAGTGGATCTTGATGGTTCTAGGTTGTGGGTGCTAGGGACTATCCAGAGGAGTTGATTTGAGACCAAAGTTCAAAGGCATTAAGGTACTTGCTTTGCAAATTACCTAGGCTCAAAATAAAGGACATAATTGTTTTGGGGAAAGAAATAAATGAGGTAAAATCCAAAAATGGATTTAACTAGTTGGGACAGAATGCTTGGGTTGTCCCAAAGTGGAAGGAGGGGGTTTTGGGAGAATTTTACCACAAGAGGCATGGTAAAAACAAGAATGGGTCAAAACCAAAGAATAGCCCAAAACCAAAAAGGTTTTTTTTTAGAAGAAACTAAATCCAAGAAAAGCTTTTTGAGGAGGAAAACTCAGAAGAGAGGTTTTTAAGAAGGGTTTAAATGACCTTCTTCAAACCAAGCAAGGCTCTTGCTGAAAACAAAAACAACAAAATTTTTGGAGTGTCACAGCACCTACCCCCTTAGGAAAAATCTCGTCCCCGAGATTTCAGCTGATCCTTAAACAGGTGTGGGTGCTCTGTCCGAAGAAAATCCTTTCTCTCCCAAGTTGCTTCACTCTCGGTGTGATTGCTCGACTGAACTCTGAAAAACTTGATGGTTTTTTGTCGGGTCCTTCTCTCAGACTCCTCTAATATTTTTATTGGGCGCTCCCGGTAGGTGAGGTCTGGTTGCACGTCAATGTTTTCATGTGATACTTGCTTCTCTGGGTTGCTCACGTACTTTCTCAACTGCGATATGTGGAACACGTTGTGGATATCGGATAAATCTCCGGGTAGGTCTAGCTGGTAGGCTACCGTGCCTCTTCGGGCCACTATACAGAATGGTCCAATGAATCTTGGTGCTAGCTTTCCCTTAACCCTGAATCGTTGTAGACCCCTCATAGGAGAAACTCTTAGGTATACAAACTCTCCGGGTTCAAAACTGATTTCCCGATGCTTTCGATCGTAATAACTCTTTTGCCGACTTTGAGCTGTCTTGAGTCGATCTCTAATCGTCTTAACTTTCTCCTCAGCCTCCTTGAGCATATCTGGGCCGAAGATGTGGCTGTCCCCGGTTTCTGACCAGTTTAGCGGGGTACGACATCTTCTCCCATATAGAGCTTCAAATGGTGCCATTTGCAGGCTGGCTTGATAACTGTTGTTGTATGCGAACTCTACATATGGCAAGCTTTCTTTCCAACTGGTTCCGTAGGTGAGGACACACGCTCTCAGCATGTCTTCTAGAATTTGGTTTACGTGTTTAGTTTGCCCATCAGTCTGGGGGTGGTATGCGGTACTGAATGCTAGTTGGGTTCCCAGTGCCTGTTGTAGGTGATCCGAAAATCTAGAGACGAACTGTGTGCCTCTGTCAGATATGATAGTCTTTGGGACTCCATGCAGGCAGACGATACGGGCAAGATGAAGTCTGGCCAGCCTCTGAGTGGTGTGAGTTGTCTTCACCGGGATAAAATGTGCTACCTTAGTTAATCTGTCGGTGATGACCCATATGGCATTATTTCCGTGTCGTGACCGTGGTAGTCCAACAATGAAATCCATTCCAATCTCGTCCCACTTCCACTCGGGTATCTTGTTTGGCTGTAACAGCCCGGCTGGTTTCTGGTGCTCGGCCTTGATGCGTTGACAAGAGTCACAACATGCAATGAACGTGGCTATGTCTCTCTTCATACCGTGCCACCAAAATCTTTCCTGAAGGTCTTTGTACATTTTTGTCCCTCCAGGATGGATTGAATACGGAGCGGTGTGGCTTTCAGCCAGAATCTGCTGTTTGAGGTCCTTGATATTTGGTACGCAAATTCTCTCTCCGTACCACAATATTCCTTGCTCATCTATGTTGAATTCTGAGGCCTTGCCCAAACTCACTTTCCTTTTTATGCCATCAATGCTAGGGTGTCCATGCTGAGCCTCCTTAATCTTTTCCATCAGGGTAGGCTGTATTTCCAAATTCGACACACTGCCTTCGGTGACCATTATCAAATTGAGTTTGGCAAATTCCTGTTGAAATTCTGGCCTCAAATTTGGTATACTATCGTTGTCCGAGCTGGGATTCCGACTAAGGGCATCTGCCACAACATTTGCTTTTCCGGGATGATAGTGAATTCCAACATCACAATCCTTCACTAACTCCAACTAGCGTCGTTGCCGTAAATTAAGTTCCGGCTGTGTGAAAATATACTTAAGGCTCTTATGGTCTGTGTATATTTCACAACGATTTCCAAGTAGAAAGTGTCTCCATTCTTTGAGTGCATGGATGACCGCTGCCAATTCCAAGTCATGAGTGGGATAATTTTCCTCATGCTTGCGAAGTTGTCTGGAGACATACGCAACTACCTTGCCTTCTTGCATCAATACGCATCCAAGGCCTTTCCGGGATGCATCACAATATACCTCAAAATTCTTGTGTATGTCTGGCACAATTAATACGGGTGTCGTTGTTAATTTCCTTTTTAGCTCTTGGAAGCTTTTCTCACAGGATTCCGTCCATTCAAACTTCTTGTCTTTCTTGAGTAACTGCGTCATTGGCTTTGCTATGGTGGAGAATCCTTCAATAAATCTCCGGTAATAACCTGCCATTCCCAAGACACTCCGTACGTCCGTTACGCTAGCTGGTGGTTTCCAGCCAAGTACGGCCTTGACCTTTTCCGGGTCTACTGCAATACCTTCTTGGGTTAGCACGTGGCCCAGAAAACCCACCTGTCTTAGCCAAAATTCACATTTGCTAAATTTGGCGTACAGTTGATGTTTCCTGAGTTCTCCTAGTACAATCCTGAGATGCTCGGCGTGCTCTTCTGGTGTTTTGGAGTATATCAGAATATCATCGATGAATACCACAACAAACTTGTCCATATACTTCATAAATACTTTGTTCATGAGGTGAACAAAATATGCGGGGGCGTTTGTTAGCCCAAATGGCATTATAGTGAACTCATACAATCCATATCTGGAGGTGAAGGCTGTCTTGGGAATATCTTCTGTCCGCACTTTCAATTGGTGGTATCCCGATCTCAAGTCAATTTTTGAGAAGACTTTGGCCTGTGCGAGCTGATCAAATGAATCATTTATTCGGGGCATTGGGTATTTGTTCTTGATTGTGACCATGTTAAGAGCTCGATAGTCTATACACAATCTTAGTGTTCCATCCTTTTTCTTGGCAAATAAAATTGGAGAACCCCAAGGTGAGGAACTGGCTCGTATGTATCCTTTCTCCAATAATTCTTTTATTTGCTTCTTCAATTCTACTAATTCGGATGGTGCCATTCTGTATGGTTTCTTGTAAATGGGAGCGGTTCTGGGTGCTAGCTCAACGCTGAATTCTATCTCGCAGTCCGGTGGCATGCCTGCTAGTTCTTCTGGAAATACGTCTGGAAATTCACACACTACTGGAACCTTGTTCAGCTCAGAAACGTCCACCTTGTTTAATCTCGGTTGCCGAGGTATTTGTCTCGCTTTGGCTGAAACTTTTATTGTCTTCCCGTGATGGTGTGTGAGAATTATGGTCCGGTTGAAGTAGTCAATAAAACCTTTGTTGGTGGTTAACCAATCCATCCCTAGGATGACATCCAGTCCTTTACTTTCCAATACAATAAGGTTGGCGTAAAACTTCAATCCTTCAAATTCAATAACCACACCTTGATAGTAACTCTGGGTCACTTGCTTAATTCCATGGGACTTGATGATCATGGATTTTTCCAAGGGAAGCATCGAAAATTATTTTGCAAAGCAAAACTCTTCGAAATGAATGAGTGAGAAGCTCCAGAATCAAACAAAACCATGGCAGGTATTGTGTTGACAGGGTACGTACCGAGTACGATATCTGGGGCGTTCTGTGCTTCCTCTTTGGTCACGTGGTTCAGATGACCCTTCCTGTGGTTGTTATTGGGGTTGAAATTGTTTCGCTTGGGCGCTGAATTATTGCCACCATTGTTAGGCTTTGGGGTTGAGTTCCTTGGCTTGGGGCACTGCTTGGCATAGTGCCCTTCTTCTCCACAAGCGTAACAAGTAACGCCTGGGAGATATGTGAACTCCTTGTCTCTTGCATGGAAATTCTTGATTGGGCGTGAATTATTCGTTGGGGTTTTGTGTGTTCCACCCTTCTGAAATTCCGTCTTGCTTCTGTGGTTGCGAACAAAAGTAGACTGGTCCCTTTTGCGTTTGCGGAAATCTTCCAAGCTGCGTCGCTCATTTTCCAGAGTAATGGCCTTATCCACCAGTGTTTTAAAATTTGGGAAGGTATGCACAACCAGCTGGCATTTAAGTGCGGGTGCCAGGCCTTCCAAGAATTTTTCCATCTTCTTGCTCTCGGTCATGCGCTCTTCGTTGGCATAGCGAGACAGCATAGTGAATTGGCTGTTGTATTCTGACACTGTCATGGTCCTTTGCTTGAGGTCATCAAATTCTCTCTTCTTGATTTTCATAACACTCTTAGGAATGTGTGCCCCACGAAAACCTTCCTTGAAATCCTCCCAGGTTATTTCATTTTCCTTGGGGTGCATGTGCAGGAAATTTTCCCACCACGATGCAGCTGCTCCAGTGAGATAATGTGGTGCATACAATACTTTTTCATGGTCTGAACACTGTGCAATAATTAATTTTCTTTCCATGTCTCAAAGCCAGTCATCGGCCTCAAGAGGCTTGTCAATATGAGAAAATGTTGGGGGACGCGTCTTCTGTAACTCAGACAACTTGGATTGCTGCTGATACTGACCACGGTGATTTCTCATATTGATGAATTGGTTCATCATTTCCTGGTGTTGTTGCTGACTCTGTTCATACAGACGACACACTTGGGTAAATGTTGTTTCACTGTCCTGTTGACTTGTCTGTCCCTGAGTGAAATTGTGGTTTGGTGGTGTGCCATAATTTTCTTCGGGCTGATTTGGCATGGAGCGCGTCCAAGGACGAGACATCTTTCACTCTGGGGATATATTTTGTGAAACTCGTAAGACAAGAAAGAGAGTCGCAAAAGTCAATAAAATCACACACAATTTTTTTTAAAACTCCAGGATTTTTTTGAAAATACACGATTGCACGCGGAGAAGGACTATTACATATCTTACACGCAAGCATAATTATACATTACATCACTCAGGATATGCGTACATAATCCTGACATGTTATTGAGACTAGTGCACTTCTCCAGATCCTACATGATGCGCAAATAAGCTACTTCTCACAACCTATGTACATATAAACACATCACACAAGTCGGTACATCGCATGGCGTCTAAACGTACTCAGTCGGAGATGGAGAGGATCTCCCTTGGCCTGCCGAGGGTGAGACGCAGTGAGGCTGGGGACTCAACCTCCTCCTCGCTAATAGGTTCCAGATGAGAAGCGCTGCGCTGAGCTGATGGAGCAGGTGCCATAGTTGGAGTAACACGAATATGAGTGGGCGGAATAGGTGGAGTAGCACGTATGGGAGTGGGTGCAATAAGTGGTGCAGAGCGAACAGGAGTGGGTGCAATAGCTTGGTTGAATTCCTCAGTGGTAGGCAGACGACGAGCAATGGCGAGAATGGTAGGTGAATGAGAAGCTGAGGACGAGATGAAAGTCAGCGGTGGAGCGGTGTGCAGGAGTTCCCTTCTGTTGGCGGCACAGCCATGGACTAAGTCCACGCAGGCAGCTACAAGGTCGTCCGCCATGCTGTCGAAGGCTGCCTCCAGGGCTCGGAGGTACTCGACAAGCATCTCAAAGGCCTCGTCTCGCTCTCCTCTGGGGCAAGAGAATGAGTAGTGACATGTGTATGGCACGTGGCATGGAAGGTAGCGGTAGCGACGAGTCTTCATTGCAGGAAGGACATCCTGAAGACGAGCTATCGCCTCGCGGGCAGCCATCTGCATAGCATGCCTCTCTGTAGGCATGGCTCTCCCCAAGAATCGGAAGCGGCGTATCTCAGCACGCCCTCCCTTGAATTGCACCGCGGCCTGGTGCATGGTCAGACTATCGTTGATCTTGTGTGGGTAAAGTGTGAAGACTGGGCGTACGGATGGCCCCATCGCAACCTGAATGATGAAGGAGAGGAGTTTGACGAACCCCTCAGGCACGTTGGCAAACATCTGTGACTCACAGTCGTTGCCAGCCATCTACAAAAGTAGGCAAAATTCCTGAGTGATCAGATCATAAATTTTATGCTGACTGTCAGAAAAATGACTACATTTGCAAAAACATGAATAAACTCTATCATGCTAATAACCGATTAGCGATTGCACCTAGTGGCTTCCTACAGTCAGCGTGGCTCTGGTACCAAGTCTGTCACGACCGGTTTTTCAATAAAATACTTATTGAGAAAATCGATCTTTTGATCCCAGTATAGGAAAATTTATCCTCACTGGTAGACAAATACTTGATATACAGAGGACCAGTAGTATTAAATATATTATAGGGTTGAGCTGAGGCTGCTCAACAATTTATTACAAACACGCCAATATCATACATAAGGGCGGTTGCGACACAGGGGTGTGGGGACATGCTACTAGCTCGAGATAAAAGTGGTGGTGGATAACTTGACTCCTAACTGGCAGCTCATCAAGCGTCGAGGTGAGGCTCGATGAATTTATTTCTGGGGTGGCAGAAGCGGATATAACACAATGACCAAAAGCAGGAACGCACGGGACTGACTGGGACTCCTCTAGGCGTCCGACTCGCTATCGAACTCTTCATCCATGAGATCGCCTTCATCAACATCTGGCCAAATCAACAAGCTAGGTGAGTACTTTGAAAGTACTCGCAAGTCAGTTCGGACAAAAGATATAACAAATGCATGCATGAATGCGTCATGAGCAAAAAGATAATAATGCTCATTTCAATAATAAAATTTTGCACGACTTGATAAGTAAAACAAATAACTGAAAAAACCGATCGGGTATTTGGAGTGACACCTCGAAAGGTAAACAAATAAAGCTCATGCCGCAGTCGGGCATCTAAGCGACACCACATAAAGGGCTTATAAAAGAAATGCCACAGTCGGACGTCTGAGCGACATCGCAGAAAGGGCTTATCTCGATAATAAATAACAAGTGTGCCACAGTCGGACGTCTAAGTGACACCACATAAAGGGCTTATAAAAGAAATGCCACAGTCGGGCGTCTCAGCGACACCACATAAAGGGCTTATAAAAAGAATGCCTCA
>NC_041393.1:403515074-403521201 GCF_002162155.2 Triticum dicoccoides
AGTCGGGCGTCTCAGCGACACCACATAAAGGGCTTATAAAAGAAAGGCCACAGTCGAGCATCTCAGCGACACCACATAAAGGGCTTATAAAAGAAATGCCACAGTCGGGCGTCTCAGCGACACCACATAAAGGGCTTATAAAAAGGATGCCTTAGTCGGGCGTCTCAGCGACACCGCATAAAGGGCTTATAAAAGAAAGGCCACAGTCGGGCGTCTCAGCGACACCACATAAAGGGCTTATAAAAGAAATGCCACAGTCGGACGTCTGAGCGACATCGCAGAAAGGGCTTATCTCGATAATAAATAACAAGTGTGCCACAGTCGAACGTCTAAGCGACATCACGGAAAGGGCTTATATCAAATGTAAATAACGGGTTAGTCCATCTACAAGAATAAACTTCTAACCAGATTTAACACTCATGTAGTTCACCGGAGTTGTTCACTAAAGCTGATACCTGACAAGATAAGATGAACACAGTACTTGGACATGTACAAGATGATTTAAAGGATTTGTGACTCTGCAGAGTTTGAATTAACTGTCCACAACCAACGGATTTCCATAGTCACGAAGGACTAGTTCCGTTTACGGTATTTCGGTAGAAACACATTTAACTAGTACACACCCATTCCACCTCACGATGCCAGGAATCACCCTAGACAATGTCCAAGAAAAACTTTGAGTAGGGGAGGTCACAACCTCGAATAGCATGGGATCAAATTTCTATACGCGCGCTCTAAGGGGTGTCCCCCTCTCGGTCCCAACCGGAAACACCCATGCCCCCTGACCGGATGACGGGCTTTAATCCAGGGCCATGGAACCCTCATCCCGGCCTCTCTATTTGGTGTGTACCAGGAAAAACGGTTTGCAACTTACTAAGCCATATTCCTTGCGGAAAACATGTGGCAGTACAGGAAAGGAAATGAATGGGAATGTGATTTGATTCACGATGACACTGAAGTCAAATAGACTGGCATAAGACTGGCATGCCACAACACTGCCATCTTACCCATCCTCATGCCATCACATGGCCATGCAAATATGTATCCAACAACATATGGATTTCCGAAACTCACTTTCCACTTCTTTTGCATGAAAAATAACATTCAAAGAAATGTTCATAAACATGCCATGAAACTCCTAAATGCAAACATGCATCAAACACTCATCATATCAAGAGTTCAAACATGCTTGCCTGGTTCGGAGTAGTCGGAGTCTAACTGGGTGAAGTTCGCGGCTCCGTCACCTCCTCCGGTATCTACGGTATAAGAAAAATACGTATGTAACGTAAATACCGCGAGGTGCACAAAAGTATTCCAAATAATTCTCAAATAAAACTGATAAAAAACTAGATAAAATTTTAAAGGGGACAGAAAAAGAATCAAACAAAAATCCTTTTCTGTTTAAAAGATATAAGGGTTTTGATTCAGGGACCTTTCTGTAATGAAACAGAAAACTCTCAGGGGGTTCTGCAGAAAAGTCCAAAAAAAGATTCAAAACTGGAAAGCGCATTTTGCCAGAATACGCTTTCAGAAAACGGTTCGATTAATAAGAATGAGAGACTGACAGGCGGGTCCCACCTGTCAGGTTTGAATATTCAAACGAGGGAGACGGGGCTCGTCGGCGCCCGAGAGCTGCGGTGGTCGCCGACGGTGATTCATGGCGAGGCAGGGGGATCGGGTGGTACCTCCGTGTTCAGTACGTCCTTCCGCGTCAGTGGGTGGTGGTGGTGGTCGCCGGCGAGCACCACGTCGATGGCGGCCCTTGCCCCGGCGGACGGTGGTTCGGGTAGTCGTGGACCTCGTTGGAGGGAGCTGTTGGGGTCAAATTGGAGTGGGGGTTAGTCTCCTAGAGGTGTCATGAGGCTACGGCAAGTCTAGGGCGGTGGAGGAGTTCTCTCCAGAGAGAACGCTGCCGGAGTCCGAAGCGGACGGAGGTGGCCGGAGTTGAGGAAGAAGGGCCCCTCGAGGCTCTTCCAGTGGTTAGGCGGGGTCTGGTGAGGTGGTGGAGATGTGCGGGGTCGAGAGCGAGCTCGGAGGCGCTATTTATAGCCGGCCCGAAGCGCTTGCCGTGAACGCGATAAGTCCGGCGAGCGATTACGGCGGCGCTGTGGCTGGACGGTTGGTTTAGGGGCTTGAGCATCGTCTAGACGGAGCACTGATTCCATCCCAGTGCCTAACTCAGCGAGGCAGGGGCGGTTACGGCCTGTCCCCGACGGAACGGCCGTACATCACGTCGGCGGCAGAGAGCGCGCCCTGAGCGTGCCAGGCCACGGCGACGATGCTGCAGGCGTGCGCTCGCAAGGGAGACGGCCACACGGAGCTCCCAGGTGGCTTGGGCGGTGCCGAACGACGTTATGCCGCAGGATGCCCCCTGTCGGCCGCCACGGGAGGTTCTACCACCGCGGAAGATGCCGGCGCAGGCGGGCCAGGGTGCCACCGATGCCAGGAACGAGCCAAGTGCGCGTGCAGTGCTCCGGACAGGGAGGAGGAGCCGTGCGCAATGCGCCAGGCGCACAGTTGACATGTGACTGAACATTGACGAAGAAACGCCACCGAAACTCTGAATTTTCTGAAGGTGCATAGTAACAGTGCAGGCCAGGTGTTCGACAGAATGATTTTGGTATGAGGGGATTTTTCCTTGAGCTGGTTTTTGGTGGAGTGGTCTCTCATTGCAACTGGGGTTTGCCTGAATTTTGGTGGAATTTTTTGGAGAAGTGGAGATATGGATTTCACCAAATTTGACAAATCTGGTCCAAACTTGCAGAGGGTGAATTTTGAAAATTTTGAAAAGAAGAAGAGTGGATCTTGATGGTTCTAGGTTGTGGGTGCTAGGGACTATCCAGAGGAGTTGATTTGGGACCAAAGTTCAAAGGCATTAAGGTACTTGCTTTGCAAATTACCTAGGCTCAAAATAAATGACATAATTGTTTTGGGGAAAGAAATAAATGAGATAAAATCCAAAAATGGATTTAACTAGTTGGGACAGAATGCTTGGGTTGTCCCAAAGTGGAAGGAGGGGTTTTTGGGAGAATTTTACCACAAGAGGCATGGTAAAAACAAGAATGGGTCAAAACCAAAGAATAGCCCAAAACCAAAAAGGTTTTCTTTTTTAGAAGAAACTAAATCCAAGAAAAGCTTTTTGAGGAGGAAAACTCAGAAGAGAGGTTTTTAAGAAGGGTTTAAATGACCTTCTTCAAACCAAGCAAGGCTCTTGCTGAAAACAAAAACAACAAAATTTTTGGAGTGTCACAACCGGTGCTTGGGTACTGCCCTTACTTGGATAAGCATCCCACTTATGATTAACCCCTATTGCAAGCGTGCGCAACTACAAAAGAAGTATTAAGGTAAACCTAACCACAACATTAAACATATGGATCCAAATCAGCCCCTAACGAAGCAACGCATAAACTAGGGTTTAAGCTTCTGTCACTCTAGCAACCCATCATCTACTTATTACTTCCCAATGCCTTCCTCTAGGCCCAAATAATGATGAAGTGTCATGTAGTCGACGTTCACATAACACCACTAGAGGAAAAGACAACATACATCTCATCAAAATATCGAACGAATACCAAATTCACATGACTACTAATAGGAAGACTTCACTCATGTCCTCAGGAACAAACATAACTACTCACAAAGCATATTCATGTTCATAATCAGAGGAGTAATAATATGCATAAAGGATCTGAACATATGATCTTCCACCAAGTAAACCAATTAGCATCAACTACAAGGAGTAATCAACACTACTAGCAACCCACATGTACCAATTTGTGGTTTTGATACAAGATTGGATACAAGAGATGAACTAGAGTTTTGAGAGGAGATGGTGATGGTGAAGATGTTGATGTTGATTGACCCCCTCCCGATGAGAGGATCGTTGGTGATGATGATGGTGATGATTTCCCCCTCCCGGAGGGAAGTTTCCCCGACAGAACAGCTCTGCTGGAGCTCTAGATTGGTTCCGCCAAGGTTCCGCCTCGTGGCGGCGGAGTTTCGTCCCGTAAGCTTGTCCATGAGTTTTCCAGGGTGAAAGCCCTCATATAGCAGAATATGGGCACCGGGGGGGCACGAGGGGGCCCAGGAGACAGGGGGCGCGCCCAGTAGGGGTTGATATGTCTCCAACGTATCTATAATTTATGAAGTATTGATGCTTTTATATTATCCATCTATGATGTTTTATATGAATTTATATTTCATTTTATATGATTTTTGGGACTAACCTATTAACCTAGAGCCCAGTGCCAGTTTCTTTTTCTCCTTGTTTTTGTGTTTTACAGAAAAGGGATACCAAACGGAGTTCAATTGACGTGCCAATTTTTGAGGATTTTTTATGGACCAAAAGAAGAGCACGGAGCATCGGAGTTGGGCCAGAAGAGTCCCGGGCTACCCACGAGAGTGGGGGGTGCCCCCCCTAGGGTGCCCCCCATCTTTTGGACAGCCCGGGGACCCCCCCTGACGTGAAACCAACGCCAAAAATTCCTATAAATACAGAAACCTTCGGGAATTAACCTAGATGAGAAGTTCGACCGCCGCAAGCCACTGTAGCCACGAGAAATCAATATAGGCCCTCTCCGGCACCCTGCCGGAGGGGGTCATCATCACCGAAGGCCATGGAGGAGGATCTTGGAGGGGCCCTCATCGCCATGAAGGCCAAGGACCAGAGGGGGAAAGCCTTGGAGGAGGAAGCACAAGGGGGAGAACCTCTCCTCCTCTCTCTTGGTGGCACCGGAGTGCCATCGGGAGGGGAATCATCACCGCGGTGATCGTCTTCATCAACATCACCATCATCATCACCATCCTCATCTCTTTTACGCGGTCTACTCTCCCAAACCCCGCTGTAATCCCTACTTGAACGTGGTGCTTTATGCCACATATTATGATCCAATGATGTGTTGCCATCTTATGATGTTTTGAGTAGATATCTTTTGTCCTTGGGTTGATTGATGATCCAGATTGGTACGAGTTGTATTTTTTATTTTGGTGCTGTCCTATGGTGCCCTCTGTGTCGCGCAAGCGTGAGGGACTCCCGCTGTAGGGTGTTGCAATACGTTCATGACTCGCTTATAGTGGGTTGCGTGAGTGACTGAAACACAAACCCGAGTAAGGGGGTTGTTGCATATGGGATAAAAGGGGACTTGATGCTTTAATGCTATGGTTGGGTTTTACCTTAATGATCTTTAGTAGTTGCGGACGCTTGCTAGAGTTCCAATCATAAGTGCATATGATCCAAGTAGAGAAAGTATGTTAGCTTATGCCTCGCCCTCATATGAAATTGCAATGACGACTATCGATCTTGTTAACAATTGCTTAGGACAATTCCGCACACCGATCCACCATTATTCCACACTCGCTATTTATAATATTTAGTATTACATTCTAACTTTATGATAACAACACCTACTTTTATATTTTAGCTCTCCGATATCATACAAAGTTATCCTCTTCATACCCACAACGTAGTTTTATTTCTCGTTTCTAGTTGGAAGCAAACGTTTGGTGTACGTAGAGTCGTATCAGTGGCAGATAGGGCTTGAGAGAATATCGATCTTACCTTTAGCTCCTTGTGGGTTCGACACTCCATACTTATCACTTCCACCTTTGGAAATTGCACTACAAAAAAAAGACACATCCGTGACATTTTGGGCCGAATGATTTTTTTTCTGGCATACATATGACACTTCTATGACGATAATTGTGACAAAACCCGGTATCATCATAGATGTGGTGGGCTCCTACTTCTATGACAAAAAATCATGACAGAAAATGGGCTTTTCGTCCTGGGCGGGCCGGAGACGCAGCTGCATGACATTCTTTGGGCCGTCCATGACGCAAAAAACTGTGGTAGAAGTGAGGGGGAGGAAAATTTCAGGGAGTTGCCATTTACGGTGGGAGGTCGGGGGCCGAGCGATGTGCGTTTCTCTCATACACGTACGCGCGTGTGTGCGAGGCGTTGGCTCTAACTGAACCCGAGCGAGGCGTTGGGCTCTAACTGAACCCGAGCGATTGCACTGCAGGCTATGTGTTACTGAACCCGAGCGATCGATCGATGGCTGTTAACTGAACCCGATGGAGTGATTCCTTCGCTACTGCTGCTAACTGAAGCCGATCGATTGGATGAACA
>NC_041393.1:403521443-403532696 GCF_002162155.2 Triticum dicoccoides
CTAGATGAACAGGACCCCGTGGTGTGGAGGGATGGATGAACAGTAGACGGTGGAGGGGTGGCCGTGGAGGGGTGGTTGAACATGACCCTGTGGTGTGGAGGGCTGGATGAACAGTAGATGGTGGAGGGCTGGATGAACAGTAGACGGTGGAGGGGTGGTTGAACAGTAGCCGGTGGAGTAGCGCACGGTGGAGGCTAGATGAACAGGAGCCCGTGGAGGCTGGAGGAGGTCGACGGTAGCCCGTGGAGGCTGGAGGAGGTCGACGGTGGGGATGAACAGTATCCCGTGGAGTCCCGTTTTGCGGTATGCCACACCCCTCCTGATGAGCAGGACCACCGTTTCGACCGTAGCGCTCCAACACAAGTCCGTTTCGTCCGTTTTGTGGTACGCCACACCCCTCCCGATCAACAGGACCCCCGTTTCGACCGTAGCGCTCCAACACAAGTCCGTTTCGTCTGTTTTGCGGTACGCCACACCCCTCCCGATCAACAGGACCCCCGTTTCGACCGTAGGAGGTCCGTTTCCTCCGTTTTGCGGTACGCCACACCCATCCCGATCAGCAGGACCCCGTTTCGACCGTAGGAGGTCCATTTCCTCCATTTTGCGGTACGCCACACCCCTCTCGATCAACAGGACCCCGTTCCGAACGTAGGAGGTCTGTTTCATCCGTTGTGCGGTACGCCAGGCCTCGTTTCCATCGCATGTTCCGTCCAAGCCCTCCCAATGAACACGACCACGCATTCCGTTCCGACCCAGCCGGTTGGCTCCCCATGAACACGATGACGACGCTCTTTCTCCGTTCCGACCCAGCCATGTACGTATGCACGAGTAGGCGTTCGAGACCCTGCCCATATGTACGTACGTGTCCGTATTTTCTTTCTTGCACCCTCGCCGCTGTACATACATGTACATGTGATGTCTACTACACAACCTTCTTCTTGTATACATTGTTGGGCCTGCAAGTGCACAGGTTTGTAGGACAGTAGCAAATTTCCCTCAAGTGGATGACCTAAGGTTTATCAATCCGTAGGAGGCGTAGGATGAAGATGGTCTCTCTCAAGCAACCCTGCAACCAAATAACAAAGAGTCTCTTGTGTCCCCAACACACCCAATACAATGGTAAATTGTATAGGTGCACTAGTTCGGTGAAGAGATGGTGATACAAGTGCAAAATAGATAGTAGATATAGGTATTTGTAATATGAAAATATAAAAACAGCAAGGTAACAAGTGGTAAAAGTGAGCGTAAACGGTATTGAAATGATAGGAAACAAGGCCTAGGGTTCATACTTTCACTACTGCAAGTTCTCTCAACAATAACAACATAGAGAGATCATATAACATTCCCTCAACATGCAACAAAGAGTCACTTCGAAGCCACTAATAGCGGAGAACAAACATAGAGATTATGGTAGGGTACGAAACCACCTCAAAGTTATTCTTTCGGATCGATCTATAAAAGAGTTCGTACTAGAATAACACCTTAAGACACAAATCAACCAAAACCCTAATGTCACCTAGATACTCCATTGTCACCTCAAGTATCCGTGGGCATGATTATACGATATGCATCACACAATCTCAGATTCATCCAACCAACATAAAAGTACTTCAAAGAGTGCCCCAAAGTCTCCACCGGAGGGTCAAGAACGTGTGCCAACCCCTATGCATAGGTTCCCAATGTCACGAAACCTGCAAGTTGATCACCAAAACATACATCAAGTGGATCAATAGAATAACCCATTGTCACCACGGTTATCCCACGCAAGACATACATCAAGTGTTCTCATAAAAGACTCAATCCGATAAGATAACTTCAGAGGGGAAACTCAATTCATCACAAGAGATTAGAGGGGGAGAAACATCATAAGATCCAACTACAATAGCAAAGCTCAGGATACATCAAGATCGTGCCATAGAGGGAACACGAGAGAGAACACGAGAGAGATAGATCAAACACATAGCTACTAGTACATACCCTCAGCCCCGAGGGTGAACTACTCCCTCCTCGTCATGGATACCGTCGGGATGATGAAGATGGCCACCGGTGATGGGTTCCCCCTCCGGCTGGGTGCCGGAACGGGCTCGCGAGAGGTTTTTGGTGGCTATAGAGGCTTGCGGCGGCGGAACTCCCGATCTATCTTCTGTTCTGGAAGTTTTAGGGTACGCAGGTATATATGGGTGAAAGGAGTACGTCGGTGGAGCTACGGGGGCCCCACGAGGTAGGGGCGCGCCCTAGGGGGGTGGGTGCACCCTCACCCTCGTGAGCACCTCCCGTATCTTCTGACGTGGGGTCCAAGTCCATCAGGTGGGTTTCCTTCCAAAAATAAGTTCTCCAGTTGATATCGTTCCGTTTTGACTCCGTCTGATATTCCTTTTCCTCAAAACACTGAAATAGGCATAAAACAACAAATCTGGGCTGGGCCTCCGGTTAATAGGTTAGTCCCAAAAATAATATAAAAGTGGATAATAAAGCCCAATATTGCCTAAAACAGTAGATAATATAGCATGGAGCAATAAAAAATTATAGATACGTTGGAGATGTATCAGGCATCCCCAAGCTTAATTCCTGCTCGTCCTCGAGTAGGTAAATGATAAAAAAAGAATTTTTGATGCGGAGTGATACTTTGGCATAATTCAATGTAAATCTTCTTAATTGTGATATGAATATTCAGATCCGAAAGATTCAAGACAAAAGTTCATATTGACATAAAAATAATAATATTTCAAGCATACTAATCAAAGCAATCATGTCTTCTCAAAATAGCATGGCTAAAGAAAGTTATCCCTACAAAATCATATAGTCTGGCTGTTGCTCTATCTTCATCACACAAAGTATTTAATCATGCATAACCCCGATGACAAGCCAAGCAATTGTTTCATACTTTAATAATCTCAAACTCTTTCAACTTTCATGCAATACATGAGCGTGAGCCATGGACATAGCACTATATGTGGAATAGAATGGTGGTTGTGGAGAAGACAAAAAAGGAGAAGATAGTCTCACATCAACTAGGCGTATCAACGGGCTATGGAGATGCCCATTAATAGATATCAATGTGAGTGAGTAGGGATTGCCATGCAACGGATGCACTAGAGCTATAAATATATGAAAGCTCAACAAAAGAAACTAAGTGGGTGTGCATCCAACTTGCCTGCTCATGAAGACCTAGGGCACTTTTGAGGAAGCCCATCATTGGAA
Source organism: Triticum dicoccoides (assembly GCF_002162155.2). Taxonomy (NCBI): domain Eukaryota; kingdom Viridiplantae; phylum Streptophyta; class Magnoliopsida; order Poales; family Poaceae; genus Triticum; species Triticum dicoccoides. The sequence continues at coordinate 403,524,645 of NC_041393.1, forward strand.
TATACAAGCCAAGTTCTATAGTGAAAAATTCCCACTAGTATATGAAAGTGACAACATATGAGACTCTCTATCATGAAGATCACGGTGCTACTTTGAAGCACAAGTGTGGTAAAAGGATAGTAGCATTGCCCCTTTTCTCTTTTTCTCTCATTTTTTTCTTTTCTTTTTTTTTCTTTGGGCCTTTTCTCTTTTTATGGCCTCTTTTTTTCTTTCTTTTTTTATTTTTTTCGTCCGGTGTATCATCCCGACTTATGGGGGAATCATTGTCTCCATCATCCTTTCCTCACTGGGACAATGCTCTAATAATGATGATCATCACACTTTTATTTTTCTTACAACTCAACAATTACAACTCGATATTAGAACAAAATATGACTCTATATGAATGCCTCCGGCGGTGTACCGGGATATGCAATGAATCAATAGCGACATGTATGAAAATTATGAAGGTGGCCTTGCCACAAATACAATGTCAACTACATGTTCATGCAAAAAGCAATATGACATAAGTAATGTGTGTCATATGAACGGAACGGTGGAAAGTTGCATGGCAATATATCTCAGAATGGCTATGGTAATGGCATAATAGGTAGGTATGGTGGCTGTTTTGAGGAAGGTATATGGTGTGTGTATGATACCGGCGAAAAGGTGCGCGGTATATGAGAGGCTAGCAATAATGGAAGGGTGAAAGGGTGCGTATAATCCATGGAATCAACATTAATCAAAAGAACTCATGCACTTGTTGCAAAAATTTAGAAGTCATCAAAAACCAAAGCACTACGCGCATGCTCCTAGGGGGATATATTGGTAGGAAAAGACCATCGCTCGTCCCCGACCGCCACTCATAAGGAAGACAATCAATAAATAAAATTGTGCTCCAACTTCATCACAAATCGGTTCACCATACGTGCATGCTACGGGAATCACAAACTTCAACACAAGCATTCTTTAAATTCATAATCACCCAACTAGCATCACTTTGATAGTATCACCTCCATATCTCAAAACAATTATCAAGCATCAAACTTATCTTAGTATTCAACACACTCAAAAGAAAGTTTCACATATCTTGAATACCAAGTATATTAATATTAAGAAAATTACCATGCTATTAACGACTCTCAAAATAATCTAAGTGAAGCATGAGAGATCAATAGCTTCTTTAAAACAAATCTACCACCATGCTCTAAAAGATCCAAGTGAAGCACTAGAGCAAAAATTATCACGCTCAAAAGATATAAGTGAAGCACTATGAGCAATAACAAAAACTACTCCAAAATATATAAGTGAAGATCAATGAGTAGTCGAATAATTATGAAACTATGTGAAGACTCTCCCAATTAATAATTTCAGATCTTGATACTTTATTCAAACATCAAGCAAAGCTAAAGAAAACTACATTGCAAGGATAGCACAACTCATGTGAAGAAGCAAAAACTTAGGCTCAACCGATACTAACCGATAGTTGTTGAAGAAGAAAGGTGGGATGCCTACCGGGGCATCCCCAAGCTTAGATGCTTGAGACTTCTTGAAATATTATCTTGGGGTGCCTTGGGCATCCCCAAGCTTGAACTTTTGTGTCTCCTTAATTCCTCTCATATCATGGTTTCTCTTCTTATCAAAAGCTTCATTCACAACAAACTCAACAAGAACTCGTGAGATAGGTTAGTATAAACCAATACAAAACCTTATCATTTTCTACTGTAAAAAATAATTAAAATAATTATTCAACATTGCATACTAAATGCGTCTGCATATTTAATATTCCTATCATCAAATAGAATCATTAAACAAGCAAACATATGCAAACAATGCAAACATAACAGCAATATGCCAAAACAGTACAGTCTGTAAAGAATGCAAGAGTATCAATACTTACCTAACTCCAAAAATTATGAATTAAAATTCCCACTGTAATACATTTATCATAGCTCAATATGCAAAAATATTCAACGTTATACCATTCTCCGACTTTTCTAGGGAATTTTTGCAACAGCGGTAAACTTTCTGTTTTCAAACAGCAACATGTATACAAGCAAAATAAGCATCATAGAGGCTATCCTTGACCTTTTTTATTGAACCTAAAGATGCAAAACATTATTCTAACTAACAGAAAGAAAAAACTAACAAAAGAAAATGACGCCCCAAGCAAAATACATATCATGTGGTGAATAAAAATATAGCTCCAAGTAAAGTTACCGATGAACGAAGACGAAAGAGGGGATGCCTTCCGGGGCATCCCCAAGCTTAGGCTCTTGGTTGTCCTTGAATACTACCTTGGGGTGCCTTGGGCATCCCCAAGCTTAGTCTCTTGCCACTCCTTAATTCTATAGTCCATCGAATCTTTACCCAAAACTTGAAAACTCCACAACACAAAACTCAACAGAAAACTCGTAAGCTCCGTTAGTATAAGAAAATAAAACAACCACTTAGGTACTGTAATGAACTCATTCTAAATTCATATTGGTGTAATATATACTGTATTCTAACTTCTCTATGGTTCATACCCTCCGATACTACTCATAGATTCATCAAAATAAGCAAACAACACATAGAAAACAGAATCTGTCAAGAACAGAACAGTCTGTAGTAATATATATCAAACGTATACTTATGGAACTCCAAAAATCCTACGAAATTAGGAAGTCCTAAGAAATTTGTCTACCAATCCAGAGAAAAACGCATCAGATCAGCATCACGTTTCTGTGAATTAACAAAACTAATTTACTGGGTGCAAAAGTTTCAGATTTTCAGCAGGATCAACACAACTATCACCGTAAGCTATCCTAAAGGTCTTACTTGACACTTTATTGAAACAAAAGCTATAAAACATGATTACTACAGTAGAATAATCATGTGGACACACAAAAACAGTAAGGATAAATATTGGGTTGTCTCCCAACAAGAGCTTTTCTTTAATGCCTTTCTAGCTAGGCATGATGATAACAATGATGCTCACAAAAAAGATAAGAATTGAAACATAACGGGAGCATCATGAAGCATATGACTAGCACATTTAAGTCTAACACACTTCCTATGCATAGGGATTTTGTGAGCAAACAACTTATGGGAACAAGAATCAACTTGCATAGGAAGGTAAAACAAGCATAACTTCAAGATTTTAAGCACATAGAGAGGAAACTTGATATTATTGCAATTCCTACAAGCATATATTCCTCCCTCATAATAAATTTCAGTAGCATCATGAATGAATTCAACAATATAACCAACACCTAAAGCATTCTTTTCATGATCTATTTGCATAGAAAATTTTCTACTCTCCACATGAGCAAAATTCTTCTCATCAATAGTAGTTGGAACAAACTCAACAAAATAACTATCATATGATTGAAAATTAAGATCAAGATGACAAGTTTTATGGTTATCATTATTCTTTAAAGCATACGTGTCATCACAATAATCATCATAGATAGGAGGCATGCTTTCATCATAGTAAATCTGCTCATCAAAGCTTGGGGGACAAAAAATATCATCTTCATCAAACATAGCTTCCCCAAGCTTGTGGCTTTGTATATCATTAGCATCATGGATATTCAAGGAATTCATACTAACAACATTGCAATCATGCTCATCATTCACATATTTCATGCCAAGAATTCTATGTAATTCTTCTTCTAGTACTTGAGCACAATTTTCCTTTCCATCATACTCACGAAAGATATTAAAAGATGAAGCGTATGAGACAAACTCAATTCCATTTTTTTGTAGTTTTATTTTATAAACTAGACTAGTGATAAAACAAGAAACAAAAAGATTCTATTGCAAGATCTAAAGATATACCTTCAAGCGCTAACCTCCCCGGCAACGGCGCCAGAAAAGAGCTTGATGTCTACTACACAACCTTCTTCTTGTAGACGTTGTTGGGCTGCAACTACACAGGTTTGTAGGACAGTAGCAAATTTCCCTCAAGTGGATGACCTAAGGTTTATCAATCCGTAGGAGGCATAGGATGAAGATGGTCTCTCTCAAGCAACCCTGCAACCAAATAACAAAGAGTCTCTTGTGTCCCCAACACACCCAATACAATGGTAAATTGTATAGGTTCACTAGTTCGGCGAAGAGATGGTGATACAAGTGCAAAATAGATAGTAGATATAGGTATTTGTAATCTGAAAATATAAAAACAGCAAGGTAACAAGTGGTAAAAGTGAGCATAAACGGTATTGAAATGATAGGAAACAAGGCCTAGGGTTCATACTTTCACTAGTGCAAGTTCTCTCAACAATAATAACATAGATAGATCATATAACAATCCCTCAACATGCAACAAAGAGTCACTCTGAAGCCACTAATAGTGGAGAACAAATGTAGAGATTATGTAAGGGTACGAAACCACCTCAAAGTTATTCTTTCAGATCGATCTATAAAACAGTTCGTACTAGAATAACACCTTAAGACACAAATCAACCAAAACCCTAATGTCACCTAGATACTCCATTGTCACCTCAAGTATCCGTGGGCATGATTATACGATATGCATCACACAATCTCAGATTCATCCAACCAACATAAAAGTACTTCAAAGAGTGCCCCAAAGTCTCCACTGGAGAGTCAAGAACGTGTGCCAACTCCTATGCATAGGTTCCCAATGTCACGAATCTCGCAAGTTGATCACCAAAACATACATCAAGTGGATCAATAGAATAACCCATTGTCACCATGGTTATCCCACGCAAGACATACATCAAGTGTTCTCATAAAAGACTCAATCCGATAAGATAACTTCAAAGGGGAAACTCAATTCATCACAAAAGATTAGAGAGGGAGAAACATCATAAGATCCAACTACAATAGCAAAGCTCGGGATACATCAAGATCGTGCCATAGAGGGAACACGAGAGAGAACACGAGAGAGAGAGAGAGAGAGAGATCAAACACATAGCTACTGGTACATACCCTCGGCCCCGAGGGTGAACTACTCCCTCCTCGTCATGGATAGCGCTGGGATGATGAAGATGGCCACCGGTGATGGGTTCCCCCTCCGACGGGGTGCCGGAACGGGCTCCCGAGAGGTTTTTGGTGGCTACAGAGGCTTGCGGCGGTCGAACTCCCGATCTATCTTCTGTTCTGGAAGTTTTAGGGTACGTAGGTATATATGGGTGAAAGGAGTACGTCGGTGGAGCTACGGGGGCCCCACGAGGCAGGGGGCGCGCCCTAGGGGGGTGGGCGCGCCCCCACCCTCGTGAGCACCTCCCGTATCTTCTGACGTGGGGTCCAAGTCCATCAGGTGAGTTTCCTTCCAAAAATAACTTCTCCAGTTGATTTCGTTCTGTTTTGACTTCGTCTGATATTCCTTTTGCTCGAAACACTGAAATAGGCATAAAACAGCAAATCTGGGCTGGGCCTTCGGTTAATAGGTTAGTCCCAAAAATAATATAAAAGTGGATAATAAAGCTCAATATTGCCCAAAACAGTAGATAATATAGCATGGAGCAATCAAAAATTATAGATACGTTGGAGACGTATCAACATGCTACGTGCGCGCCTCTACTACGACACGTGCGCGCCTCTACATCGACTAGTATGTACCTACACGTTCGCGACCAGAATGACAACGCTACATACGCTTCGGCCAGGTGGGTCCCGACTGTCAGGCACTTCCTTGCCTGCGAAGATGTAGCTGGTGGGTCCCAGCAGTCAGGGGGGCGAATCGTTTTTTTGCCCAGACGCACTTCCTTGCGTGCGAAGATGTAGCTGGTGGGTCCTAGCAGTCAGGGGGGTGAATCGTTTTTTTGCCTGGACCCACTCCCTTGTGTGCGAAGATGTAGCTGGTGGGTCCCAGCAGTCAGGGGGGCGAATCGTTTTTTGGACGCACTTCCTTGCGTGCGAAGATGTAGCTGGTGGGTCCCAGCTGACAGGGGGGAACATTTTTTTCGCGAAATACGGTGGCCTGTCCGGTGGGTCCCCGCTGTCAGGTGGAGGAATAATTACGCATAATAAGGAGGCACTTCCTTGCTGCGGCCGTGGACCCAGCTGTCGGCCTCTCCACGTACAGTCCACGTCCAATGGAAGCCATTCCTTGACCACATTGACCACGCCGCGCCGAGAGCACCAGGGCGGTGGACAACGGCGAGGCCTAGGAAGGGGACGACACGGAGCCGGGGAAGACGCGGCAGTGGATGCCCACGCGTAGAGGAGTATGAGGGTTCACTCATTCGGCTGTGGTGTGAGGCTGCCGTCGCCGCAGAATAACAAGGGGTGTGGGTGCGTAGAGGGATGTCGGGCCAGCGGTGGGAGTTGAAGGGGGCGGTGAGGCCTCCGCGGCATCACAGCCGGCCACGGGCAGCAGGAGCAGGCGGCACGACCAGCGCTGCTTTGGGCGGCTGGAGCAAGAAGACCAGAGGTTGAAGAAGCACTACGGCCGTTGGATTACATCGTAAAGGTACTGGAGCTAGAATCGTTCATATATTGAGTAAAGTTGACAAAGACCTCCGTCCTAGTCAATTTAGTAGGCCCACAAGTCAGCCTCCCACCAAGGTTGGTCCCAGCTAGCACGGGGTATTCATTTTTTATGCGTAATAAGGAGGCACTTCTGGTGGGTCCGAGCTGATAGCGGGGGGAACGTTTTTTCGTGAAATACGGTGGCCCGTCCTGTGGGTCCCAGCAGTCAGGGGGAAACGTTTTTTTCGCGAAATACTGGTGGCCAGTCCGGTGGGTCCCTGCTGTCAGGTGGAGGAATAATTATTTTCCGTGTAATAAGGAGGCACTTCCTTGCGGCTGCTGTGGACCCAGCCGTCAGCCTCTCCACGTATGATGTCTACTACACAACCTTCTTCTTGTAGACGTTGTTGGGCCTACAAGTGCACAGGTTTGTAGGACAGTAGCAAATTTCCCTCAAGTGGATGACGTAAGGTTTATCAATCCGTAGGAGGCATAGGATGAAGATGGTCTCTCTCAAACAACCCTGCAACCAAATAAAAAAAAGTCTCTTGTGTCCTCAACACACCCAATACAATGGTAAATTGTAGGTGCACTAGTTCGGGGAAGAGATGAAGATACAAGTGCAAAATAGATAGTATATAGAGGTTTTTGTAATCTGAAATAATAAAAACAGCAAGGTAGCAAGCGGTAAAAGTGAGCATAAACAGTATTGCAATGGTAGGAAACAAGGCCTAGGGTTCATACTTTCACTAGTGTAAGTTCTCTCAACAATAATAACATAGATAGAACATATGACAAGCCCTCAACATGCAACAAAGAGTCACTCCAAAGACACTAATAGCGGAGAACAAACGTAGAGATTATGGTCGGGTACGAAACCACCACAAAGCTATTCTTTCGGATCGATCTATAAAAGAGTTCGTACTAGAATAACACCTTAAGATACAAATCAACCAAAACCCTAATGTCACCTAGATACTCCATTGTCACCTCAAGTATCCGTGCGCATGATTATATGATATGCATCATACAATCTCAGATTCATCCAACCAACATAAAAGTACTTCAAAGAGTGCCCCAAAGCTACTACCGGAGAGTCAAGAACGTGTGCCAACCCCTATGCATAGGTTCCCAAGTGTCACGAAACCCGCAAGTTGATCACCAAAACATACATCAAGTGGCACATGATATCCCATTGTCACCACAGATAATCACGGCAAGACATACATCAAGTGTTCATAAAAGACTCAATCCGATAAGATAACTTCAAAGGGGAAACTCAATTCATCACAAGAGAGTAGAGGGGGAGAAACATCATAAGATCCAACTACAACAGCAAAGCTCGGGATACATCAAGATCGTGCCATAGAGGAACACGAGAGAGAACACGAGAGAGAGAGAGAGATCAAACACATAGCTACTGGTACATACCCTCAGCCCCGAGGGTGAACTACTCCCTCCTCATCATGGATAGCGCCGGGATGATGAAGATGGCCTCCGGTGATGGGACCCCCCTCCGGCAGGGTGCCGGAACAGGGTCCCGATTGGTTTTTGGTGGCTACAGAGGCTTGCGGCGGCGGAACTCCCGATCTATTTTCTGTTCTGGAAGTTTTAGGGTACGTAGGTATATATGGGTGCAGGGGGTACGTC
>NC_041393.1:403533057-403562321 GCF_002162155.2 Triticum dicoccoides
CCGGGACTCCCCTGGCGTGCACTCCAAGCCCATCAGGTTGGTTTCCTTGCAAAATTAACTTCTCTAGTTGATTTCGTTCCGTTTTGACTCCGTATGATATTCCTTTTCCTCGAAACACTGATATAGGCATAAAACAGCAAATCTGGGCTGGGCCTCCGGTTAATAGGTTAGTCCCAAAAATAATATAAAAGTGGATAATAAAGCCCAATATTGCCTAAAACAGTAGATAAAAGTAGCATTGAGCAATCAAAAATTATAGATACATTGGAGACGTATTAAGCATCCCCAAGCTTAATTCCTGCTCGTCCTCGAGTAGGTAAATGATAAAAAAGAAGTTTTGATGCAGAGTGATACTTTGGCATAATTTCAATGTAAATCTTCTTAATTGTGGCATGAATATTCAGATCCGAAAGATTCAAGACAAAAGTTCATATTGACACAAAAATAATAATACTTCAAGAATACTAATCAAAGCAATCATGTCTTCTCAAAATAACATGGCAAAAGAAAGTTCATCCCTACAAAATCATATAGTTAGGCTATGCTATGTCTTCTCAAAATAACATGTCAAAAGAAAGTTCATCCCTACAAAATCATATAGTTAGGCTATGCTTCATTTTCATCACACAAAGATGTTCCCAACTTCTATACCCCCAATGACAAGCCAAGCAATTGTTTCATACTTAAATAATCTCAAACTTTTTCAACCTTCACGCAATACATGAGCATGAGCCATGGATATAGCACTATGGGTGGAATAGAATATGATGATGGGGATTGTGTGGAGAAGACAAAAAAGGAGAAAGTCTCACATTGGCGAGGATAATCAACGGGCTATGGAGATGCCCATCAATTGATGTCAACATGAGGAGTAGGGATTGCCATGCAACAGATGCACTAGAGCTATGAATGGTCAATAAAAGAAAACTAGTGGGTGTGCATCCAACTTGCTTGCTCACGAAGACCTAGGGCATTTGAGGAAGCCCATCGTAGGAATATACAAGCCAAGTTCTATAATGAAAAATTCCCACTAGTATAAAAAGACAACTTATGAGACTCACTACATGAAGAACAAGGTGCTACTTTGAAGCACAATATATGAGACTCACTACATGAAGAACAAGGTGCTACTTTGAAGCACAAGTGTGGAAAAGAGATAGTAGCATTATCCCCTTTTTTTGGGCCTTTCTTTTTTTGGATTGGGCAATGCTCTAATAATGATGATCATCACACTTCTATTGATTACAACATAAGGATTACAACTCGAAACTTAGAACAAGATATGACTCTATATGAATGCCTCCGGCGGTGTACCGGGATGGTGAAATGAATCAAGAGTGACATGTATGAAAAATAATGCATGGTGGCTTTGCCACAAATACGATGTCAACTACAAGATCATGCAATGGCAATATGACAAAAGTAATGCATGTCATGATGATGATGGTGGAAGTTGCATGGCAATATATCTCGGAATGGCTATGGAAATGCCATAATAGGTAGGTATGGTGGCTGTTTTGAGGAAGATATAAGGAGGTTTATGTGTGATAGAGCGTATCATATCACGGGGTTTGGATGCACCGGCGAAGTTTGCACCAACTCTCAAGGTGAGAAAGGGAAATGCACGGTACCGAAGAGGCTAGCAAAGGTGGAAAGGTGAGAGTGCGTATAATCCATGGACTCAACATTAGTCAAAAGAACTCATATACTTATTGTAAAAATTTAGAAGTCATCAAAAATTCAAGTACTACGCGCATGCTCCTAGGGGGATAGATTGGTAGGAAAAGACCATCGCTCGTCCCCGACCGCCACTCATAAGGATGCACAAGCCAGGTACACTTCATGTTTCAAATTTGTTACATAACTTTAACGATACGTGCATGCTACGGGACATGCAAACTTCAACACAAGTATTTCTCAAATTCATAATCACCCAACTAGCATGACTTTGATATTATCACCTCCATATCTCAAAACAATTATCAAGCATCAAACTTATCTTAGTATTCAACGCACTCAAAAGAAAGTTTCACATATCTTGAATACCAAGTATATTAACATTAAGCAAACTACCATGCTATTAACGACTCTCAAAATAATCTAAGTGAAGCATGAGAGATCAAGAGTTTCTTTAAAACAAATCTACCACCGTGCTCTAAAAGATATAAGTGAAGCACTAGAGCAAAAATTATCACCCTCAAAAGATATAAGTGAAGCACTATGAGCAAAACTAGCAAATTCCAATTTGTGTAAGGCTCTCTCTCATTAAAGAAATTCAGATCTTGATTCTTTATTCAAACAGCAAGCAAAGCTAAAGGAAACTACATTGCAAGGATAGCACAACTCATGTGAAGAAGCAAAAACTTAAGCTCAACCGATACTAACCGATAGTTGTTGAAGAAGAAAGGTGGGATGCCTACCGGGGCATCCCCAAGCTTAGATGCTTGAGACTTCTTGAAATATTATCTTGGGTGCCTTGGGAATCCCCAAGCTTGAAATTTTGTGTCTCCTTAATTCCTCTCATATCATGGTTTCTCTTCTTTTTATCAAAAGCTTCATTCACAACAAACTCAACAAGAACTCGTGAGATAGGTTAGTATAAACCAATGCAAAACCTTATCATTTTATACTGTAACAAATCACTAAAATAATTATTCAACATTGAATACTAAATGCCTCTGCATATTTAAAACTCCTATCATCAAATAGAATCATTAAACAAGCAAACATACGCAAACAATGCAACCATAACAGCAATCTACCAAAACAGTACAGTTTGTAAAGAATGCAAGAGTAAAAATACTTCCCTGACTCCAAAAATTATGAACTAAAATTCCCACTGTAATAAATTTATCAGAGCTCAATATTAAAAAATATTCAACGTTAGACCATGCTCTGACTTTTCTAGGGAATTTTTGCAACAGCGGTAAACTTTCTGTTTTCAAACAGCAACATGCAAACTAGCAAAATAAGCATGGCAAAGGTTATCCTTGACTTTTTTATTGAAACTAAAGATGAAAAACACTATTCTAACTAACAGCAAGAAAAAAATAACAAAATGAAATTGACGCTCCAAGCAAAACACATATCATGTGGTGAATAAAAATATAGCTCCAAGTAAAGTTACCGATGCACGAAGACAAAAGAGGGGATGCCTTCCGGGGCATCCCCAAGCTTAGGCTCTTGGTTGTCCTTGAATATTACCTTGGGGTGCCTTGGGCATCCCCAATATTAGGCTCTTGCCACTCCTTATTCCATAGTCCATCGAATCCTTACCCAAAACTTGAAAACTTCAACCACACAAAACTCAAAACAAAACTCGTAAGCTCCGTTAGTATAAAAAAATAAAACTACCACTTAGGTACTGTAATGAACTCATTCTAAATTCATATTGGTGTAAAACCTACTTTATTCTAACTTCTCTATGGTTCATACCACTTAATACTAGCCATAGATGCATCAAAATAAGCAAACAACACATAGAAAACAGAATCTGTTAAAAACAGAACAGTCTGTAGTAATCTGTATCGAACGTATACTTCTGGAACCCCAAAAATTATGAAATAAATTGCTGGACCTGAGAAATTTGTCTATTAATCATCTGCAAAAAGAATCAACCTAATATCACTCTCCAGTAAAAAATTGCAGCTAATCTCGTGAGCGCTAAAGTTTGTGTTTTTCACAGCAAGATCACATAAACTTCACCCAAGTCTTCCCAGAGGTTCTACTTGGCACTTTATTGAAACAAAAGCTATAAAACATGATTAATACACTAGCATAATCATGTGGACACAAAAAAACAGTAAGTATAAATATCGGGTTGTCTCCTAACAAGCGTTTTTCTTTAATGCCTTTTAGCTAGGCATGATGATGGCAATGATGCTCACATACAAGATAAGAATTGAAACATAACGGGAGCATCATGAAGCATATGACTAGCACATTTAAGTCTAACCCACTTCCTATGCATAGGGATTTTGTGAGCAAACAACTTATGGGAAGAATAATCAACTAGCATAGGATGGCACAACAAGCATAACTTCAAGATTTTAAGCACATAGAGAGGAAACTTGACATTATGGCAATTCCTACAAGCATATGTTCCTCCCTCGTAATAATTTTAAGTAGCATCATGAATGAATTCAACAATATAACCAACACCTAGAGCATTCTTTTCATTATCTAATGAAAATTTTCTCCTCTCCACATAAGCAAACTTCTTCTTTATAGCATACGTATCATCACAATAATCATCATAAATAGGAGGCATGCTTTCATCATAGTAAATTTGCTCATCAAAGCTTGGGGGACAAAAAATATCAAACATAGCTTCCCCAAGCTTGTGGCTTTGCATATCATTAGCATCATGGATATTCAAGGAATTCATACTAACAACATTGCAATCATGCTCATCAAATAAAAACATTCTATAGATTTCTTCTTCTAGCACTTGAGCACAATTTTCCTTTCCATCATACTCACAAAAGATATTAAAAAGGTGAAGCGTATGAGACAAACTCAACTCTAGTTTTTTGTAATTTTCTTTTATAAACTAGACTAGTGCTAAAACAAGAAACAAAAAGATTCAATTGCAAGATCTAAAGATATACCTTCACTTACCTAGCCTCCCCAACAACGGCGCCAGAAAAGAGCTTGATGTCTAGTACACAACCTTCTTCTTGTAGACGTTGTTGGGCCTGCAAGTGCACAGGTTTGTAGGACAGTAGCAAATTTCCCTCAAGTGGATGACCTAAGGTTTATCAATCCGTAGGAGGCATAGGATGAAGATGGTCTCTCTCAAACAACCCTGCAAACAAATAACAAAAAGTCTCTTGTGTCCCCAACACACCCAATACAATGGTAAATTGTATAGGTGCACTAGTTCGGCGAAGAGATGAAGATACAAGTGCAAATTAGATAGTAGATAGAGGTTTTTGTAATCTGAAATAATAAAAACAACAAGGTAGCAAGCGGTAAAAGTGAGCGTAAACAGTATTGCAATGGTAGGAAACAAGGCCTAGGGTTCATACTTTCACTAGTGTAAGTTCTCTCAACAATAATAACATAGATAGAACATATGACAAGCCCTCAGCATGCAACAAAGAGTCACTCCAAAGACACTAATAGCGGAGAACAAACATAGAGATTATGGTCGGGTACGAAACCACCACAAAGCTATTCTTTCGGATCGATCTATAAAAGAGTTCGTACTAGAATAACACCTTAAGATACAAATCAACCAAAACCCTAATGTCACCAAGATACTCCATTGTCACCTCAAGTATCCTTGGGCATGATTATACGATATGCATCACACAATCCTAGATTCATCCAACCAACATAAAAATACTTCAAAGAGTGCCCCAAAGCTACTACCGGAGAGTCAAGAATGTGTGCCAACCCCTATGCATAGGTTCCCAAGTGTCACGAAACCCGCAAGTTGATCACCAAAACATACATCAAGTGGCACATGATATCCCATTGTCACCACAGATAATCACGGCAAGACATACATCAAGTGTTCATAAAAGACTCAATCCGATAAGATAATTTCAAAGGGGAAACTCAATTCATCACAAGAGAGTAGAGGGGGAGAAACATCATAAGATCCAACTACAATAGCAAAGCTTGGGATACATCAAGATCGTGCCATAGAGGAACACGAGAGAGAACACGAGAGAGAGAAATCAAACACATAGCTACTGGTACATACCCTCAGCCCTGAGGGTGAACTACTCCCACCTCGTCATGGATAGCGCCGGGATGATGAAGATGGCCTCCGGTGATGGGATCCCCCTCCGGCAGGGTGCCGGAACAGGGTCCCGATTGGTTTTTGGTGGCTACATAGGCTTGCGGCGGCGGAACTCCCGATCTATTTTCTGTTCTGGAAGTTTTAGGGTACGTAGGTATATATGGGTGCAGGGGGTATGTCGGTGGACCTCCGAGTTGCTCACGAGGTAGGGGGGCGCGCCCAGGGGGCGCCCTCCACCCTCATGGACAGCCCGGGACTCCCCTGGCGTGCACTCCAAGCCCATCAGGTTGGTTTCCTTCCAAAATTAACTTCTCTAGTTGATTTCGTTCCGTTTTGACTCCGTCTGATATTCCTTTTCCTCGGAGCACTAAAATAGGCATAAAACTGCAAATATGGGCTGGGCCTCCGGTTAATAGGTTAGTCCCAAAAATAATATAAAAGTGGATAATAAGCCCAATATTGCCTAAAACAGTAGATAAAAGTAGCATGGAGCAATCAAAAATTATAGATACGTTGGAGACGTATCAAGGTACAGTACTCTTCCGATGGAAGTCGGTCGTTGACCACATTGACCACGCCGCGCCGAGAGCACCACGACGATGGACGATGGTGAGGCCTAGGAAGGGGACGACGCGGAGCCAGGGAAGACGCGGCAGTGGAAGCCCGCACGGAGAGGAGTACGAGGGTTCACTGGTTCGGCTGCGGTGTGAGGCTGCCGTCGCTGCAGAATAACAGGGGGTGTGGGTGAGTAGTGGGATGCCCTGGCCAGCGGTGGGAGTAGTAGGGGGCGCTGAGGCCTGCGCGGCAGCACAGCCGGCCACGGGAGGAGGGAGGCGGTCCCGCCGATGCTGCTTTGGCGGTTGGAGCAAGAAGATCAGAGATTGAAGAAACACGACGGCCGTTGGATTGACATCCAACGGTTACGTGTGCTAGAATCGTTTGTTGACGTAGTATATAATAACTAAAAAAATCTTGCATACGCGTCAACTAAACAGGCCCATAAGTCAGACCACTCCCTCTTTTTTTTAATAATTTATATATAGCTCATGGCAACTTCTTATGCAATTTATTGCAGTCGTTTTTTTGGTTGGCCAGGGCCAATTTCGCATATTTCTGTGGGTTCCAAACTATTTTTAATACCGAAATGTTGAGCCATATTTAAAGTACTTTGAAGATATATTTAAATTAGGTTAATGCCCAGTGAAATGGGAATCTGAAAATGTGAAAAAAAATCAGAAATTATAAAGTAATTGCCAATTTGTCATCTGTTTTTATATTTACAAGCCATTTCATATTACTTCCAAGATTTGCAGGCGTCTTGAAAGAGTTGCAGCCCATCAGGGCGTAGAAAAATAAGTAGGCCTGGATTGGGTATTCTTGAGAAAAAATAAACTGGGCTCATTTTCACAAAGAAAAAATAGCTGGGCTGGTCACCTGGTGAACATAAAATATAAGCCTGGGCTAGACGGGCCACAACCTAGTTCAAACCCTGCTCCGTCTCAACAATACCAAAAAAAAATACTGCTCGAGTAGCTACGTCCTAGGTGTCAGCCGATCTTGTGCTGTTCTCTTGTCTATTGACTATATATGCTCACAATATTGTGGGTCCCAGATGTCAGGAAAACACTAGGAGGAAGCATTTTATTTTTCCATGCGCTGACGTGGTGGGCCCCTACTGTCATCCTCTCCACGTACTTCTGCCGATCCCTGTTGTTTGTTGACCATATTGACAATGCGAGAGGGCGGCGCCGCGGTGAGCGCACCAAAGCGCACGGAGGACGTCAGCATTAATGATTTAGGAGACGGTGGGGCGGCGATGCATGCGCTGAGGCGCAGCCAGCCGTGGGAGGCGGAAGCAGGCGGCCCCGCCGGCGCTGGTTTGGTTTTGGCGGCTGGAGGAAGACAGGACTGAAGAAACATGACAGACTGTAAAAGCAGCAGGAGTAATTAACAACCTTAACTAAAACCAGCAGGGGCACTTAACAACCAAAGCTGAAAGTAGTATGAGTACTTATACAGGTTCAACCGCACAAAGCACGCCTCGAACAGTGCTACTTTGCCTACAGTTAACCAAGGGTGAGGCCGCCAAGCCCCAGGACAAGGCCCAAGCGCCACCCCGCGCATCCACAACCTCCTGAAAGCGGCTTCATCTCGCAACGTGGTCAATAAACATAATATTCGCTTTAGAGCCATGGAAAAGCATGAACATAATCTTCTGTCCTATTCTCCAAGATGGACGGGCCTTCATTATTTTAGACCACCCACGAATAAGTATCTTTTCACCTCCAAGGGGAATTGAGTAGGTCGACATAAACATCATGTTGTGACCAAGCACAAGTCTGACCCGACCATGGTCAGGCATCTGTGTAGGAACAATAGAACTCGGTAGTTCCTGTTTCAAGAAGATCACAGCTGTAAAACTGTGTATAAGAAATAGTTTATGAACAACATATATAACAGAAAATAGCTCGTACCATAAGTTTCTCGACACAGTTGGACCTGTTCAACGAGTGCAGCAGTGGCACACATATCCCATGTGGCCTTCCACCATTGAAACACCCCACAAGGACCTCAAGACGATCAATAAAGTGTAGGAACTTGTGGATGTCGATCCAGTCAACTTCAATGCCATTAGTAACAGCCGAGTTATTACAGAGTAACAAACGAGCAGACTGCTTAACTCTGAAAAAACCTACACGTGCCACCAATTATAAGAAAATATTAGTTAGAAGTAGCATCTCCGTGAGAGATTCGTAGCTACTTCTAAAGTTAAATTGTGATTAGTTAGACAGAAAGGTGGATTAAGAAGTAATCGAGGCAACAAGCAAGAACCAGATATAAAACTAACATGGATGAACAATTGGAACGACGTCGGGGTGGAAGATCGCAGTGAAGATGAGACCAGGTTCTGCTATTTCCATCAACATTCGTGCGCCAACTTTCAGTCCGTAACACTTGAGAAAGTTTATCCAAGTTCGGCCATAAAAAAAGCAGCGATCTTCTTGGTTCATGAACCCAACTCGGAAGTAATATCCATGGCTTGTCTTCACTGTGACCATTAAACTAGTGTATTTAGTTATGGCAAGGCCGAGCATCTTGAGTACATGTGTTCTGGCAGAGCAAATAATACACTGCAGGAAAAATAATATGAGAACACAGCATGTTCAAAAAAACCCACCCTCCCGGATAGAGAAGAGGATTCTAGGAACATGCTGTGCGCGTTTCAAAATGTTGTGGTAGGATGAGAAGGAACAAGTGTGGCATCTCGCCGAAGGCGCAGAAATCTGTAGGGTACTCGCACTTTGGGCACTGCAATTGAAACACAGTATATTCAGTACGAAGAAAAATGCATCAACGGCGGCGGCTGCCATCCTAGGATTACCTGCGACCAAGGGACATGGATTTATCGGGGATGGATGAAGAATTCGTACCTGGTTCTCCATGAGAAAACCCTATGCAATCGCCGAGCGAGGGTTTTCTCTGAACAAGCAGACAAGGGAGAAGGGGATTCAGGCCCAGTGAAATATTGCCGCTTCGTCCGTCCAGCTTACTGCTAAAGCTGGAAAGGGGGGTTGTGATTTGACGGCTCATTGGGCATTACTGCAGCGCTACGACCGGGGTGTGTCTACCGTGAAGTTGTGCACTCTAATTTGTGCATATGGCACATGGACCCCGTTGCCGGTTACCCCACATATCAACGAAAGGAAGTAGAAAGACAGGAGTAACTAATTACACATAAATATTTTTTTTGACAGAGAGATACTCCCTCTGTAAAGAAATATACAAATCTTTTATATCACAGGCTCACCTTGCCGAGAAATATACTCCCTATGCAACGCACGGGCATTATGGGGGTTCAGCTTTTTTTATGGGGGTTCAACTGAGAATATAATACTCAAATAGGCTCACGGTTCTGGACTTTGGGCCGCAGGCCGACCCTCCATGTTTGGGGGCCCTTGTGTTCTACCTCAGCGCTTTTCATATTGCAAGCGATCAGTAGCTAGTTTTAGATGTTGTCGCAAGGCGAATACACAAAATTGAATAAAGCACGACAGCTGTTGGAATGAAATCGAACGACAGTTCCTAACCAACAATCAGAGTTGCAATTCTATCAACGATATACCATGTGATAAATAATACTGTCGTACTACTTATACACACAGGACACTTGTTTTACCATGCCAGATTATTACATCAAAATCTCTCGGAGGATAGATCAGTTCGGCAGTTGCGTGCTGCTACTGAAGAATTTCAAAGTTGATTTGGACCAGCTCTCCTTGCCGAGAAAGTTCGATTTTGACATCATCCCCTACTGCAAGATATGATTTAGATTTGAACCTTGACCATCCTTTAGAATCAATCATCATGCGACCATCCTTTGTACTTACGGTATATTGAGGAGGTTCATTCACACCAAGGCTGCGCATGGTAAGAGAAACTTGGCTGCGGTCGCCCGGATTGTTGAACGACTCCCTCATTGCTCTAGGAATTCACTGTTTGCAAACAAGAAGACATACCCAAACAGTTAGATCAACACAGTGAATCATGTGAAACAACATGGAAAGAAAAAAGAACGAAGCACTTGGGCAGCCAATGCTTACCAAGAAGGTGGACATGTTGGTTTTTGTAAGGACTTTGGTATATGAGGTGCGAACTATAGCCAGTCTGTTGCCGATGCAACTGCACGGGCCGGACCAAATGCAAGTGCAAATGTTGGTGCAGGTGCGGAAGCCGCTGCTGCTGCCGGAGATGGTGCTCCTTGTAGAGCTGGTGCCGGTGTCGATGCCCAATCCTCTGGTAGATCAGACTGATCCGCTGACGCGGTCGGTGCCCAATCCTCAGCTGGATTAGACTGAGCTTCTGCCACTGTCAGTGCTAGAGCAACTGCCGGTGCTTGATCTGTGCAAGATAGCAGCGATCGTGTCTGGTCTGCTATGATTAGCTTTCTAACTTGACTAGGATCCGTGACCGTGATCCAGTTTTTTTCTTCATTTCTTTTAAACACGAGAATGACTAATTGTGGCGTTTTTGTTAAACCAAACTGTAGTTCATCATAGGGATTCAGCTTGTACTCAGACAACAGACTGATCCAATTTTTTCCAGTAATATAAGTGATGGACAGTGCCTTCATTACTGACACGACATAAGAAGTGAAACCTGCAAAAATAGCCATTGTAGAGCAAACCAAATGGTTTATTCTGTGATGAATGTCACATGGCAAAACCTGCATTGTAAAATTGCAGGAAAAGAAAGAAAACATGACATTAAATCAATAAGATTTAGACAGTAAATTAATAACATTTACTTGATGTGACACGAGTGAATCCTTACCAGGAAATCACTATGTTGAAGTACTAAACAGAAGATTGATCGTCCAACTACGCGTGGCATGTAGGGGCCCTGCTTACTCCCACAAGCAGGACAGTCCAAAGGTCATGACAAATCGTATGGACCAAACATCCATGGGAATGGAAATCCTCGATAAACCCTGCAATGCATACAGATATTGGAGTGTAAGCATAATTGATAAATCGTCCTCACAAAAAAAAGATCTGGATACTTCAAAATGTATAGACTGAATTGAGTGGACAGGCATTAACATAGACCATTCTCAGGACTGACCACACACCAAAAGTGGTAGTACTAATAAACAATACAGGGTTCACAAACACAAATCAAGTATTGAACAATAGTACTTACTACAGACAAGCAAAGTTGCACTAACTAAACTCTGTAGACTATTTCTTGCCACTGACCTACGGAATGAACCCCACATAACTGACTAGGCCATGGACTTCGTGTGAGATGTCTACATGCACCATCACCATCTTGTCAACCTTAGAGAACCTAACAGAGTGGTCTTTCCACTCATAAACATGATGATGAAGACAGGCCGCATCAGATTTGTTGGGAAGCTTTACAAGAACCACACCCTTCGTAATCGAAGGCACATCCAGGAAATTGTTGTGGTCAAGTACAGCCTCGAGAACACGCCTGACAACAATGCTACAGGAAAACACTAGTTCAGGACACATGGCGACAAGGACACATCAGCTGGATAGTTCAGCAGTAGAACTCATCATCAGGTCTTCCAGTTCACACGACATGACTTTGAGAACTTCATCTCCACCGCGGACCTGGTTCTAATTCAAACAGAAACCATATTTTATTACTACCTCCGTTCAGAAATATAAGATGATTTTTGATATTATACTCCATATATGACTACATATACACACAGAAATGAGTGAACAAAGACACTAGAACATGTCTTCAAAGGCATGAGAGCAGAGGGATTACATGCAATATCCATAAACAAGTTACTAAGGCAAATATACCCTCTTAAAAGGTAGCATTGATGTTCATAAAGTACTCCCTCCATCCCAAAATTCTTGTCTTAGATTTGTCTAGATACGGATGTATCAAGTCACATTTTAGTATTAGTTACATCTGTATCTAGACAAATCTAAGACACGAAATTTGGGACAGCATGTTAGATGAAAAAACACGATCAATATCGAGAAAAAGATCGTCAACAAGAGACATTACCTGGAGTTGCTTAATGAGGGATCCTGGAGAGGGGGGCTTGGACAGGGCGATGGCTTTGAGCTTGTCTGCAGTAGTCTCAGTGGGGTGCTTGCACTTCTTCGTACCATGAGCCTCGACGGTTTTGGCTAGAGCCATAGACATCACGTCGGCCGGTGCTCCGGTGTCCATCCAAGAGAGGAAGCTGAGAGAGAAGAGTGAAAGGAGGAACGAGATGAGGGAGAAGCGAAGCGGGTGGGGGTTTTCTTCAAGAGAGGAAGCTGAGAGAGAAGAGTGAAATGATGGTTGCTTTGTCCGTCCAACTTACTGCTGGAAAGGAGGGGTTTTTGTGATTTGACGACTCATTGGGCATTACTGCGGCGGTTCGATCGGGGTAGTCTACCGTCACTCTACTATGGAGTAATTTAGTGCATGGCTGGTGGAACCCAGGTGCTAACTGTCCCACACATCGGCGAAAGTGAGTAATTTAGTGCATGGCTGGCGGAGGATCTGCACGGTAGAGCATGTCCACTGTTTTTCATTCTGAAGAAAAAAATGATGTTGTGCGCATGTCAACTACTCCTATATGTAACATAGTACCGCTTTTTCGACTGTTCGGTCGAGAATGAATGGTGAGATCAATGTTAACAGAACTAGGTCCATAGCGCACGGAGAGTACGGTGCTACAGTACTCCACGGAACATGAACCATATGAAGCACATCCTATAGTGTTAGACAGGGTGTATGAAGGGTGCACGGGATGGGAGCAAAAGTTCCCTTCTCGGCCCACTTTTGGGTGTTTGGCAGAGTGCATGAACCATGAAGGGTGCATGAGTCCACACTAGTAGGTTGACAAAAATACATGAAGAGGAAACAACTATATTGAGATGAGAATGCAACCAAACACACCCACACGCTTTGTGCTACAGTGACTGATCTGCATCGTCTGAGTTTGATCCAACGGTCATGTTGCGCCGAGACATGGACATGCCCATGCAGAGGGCGCCTAAACACCACCGAAGTCCCTTTGCTTCTCGAGGCGCACGACGTTGGTGATGCAGGGTGCAACCGCCCACAGAGCCCGCTCCCGGTCAACGGGAGCCAGCTCATCAAAGACGGCGTCCAATGGCATGAAAGGATTCCAGTGACGGAGCCCTGAAAGGATTTGCCCAGCAACGACGACGGTAGCCCGCAACCCCTCCTTGTCCAGCTCAGCCCCCACCATCGCGCGGAGACGGCTCAGCTCCTCGGAGATATAGGTGAAGAAGGAGACCAGGTCAGGAAGCCGCAGCTCGTTGAAGTCGATCGGGTGGTCGAACGGGTTTAGCCCGATGGCCGACATCGTCGTGCTGGCACGACAGTAGGCATTGCGCAGCCGCAACACGTGCGTGGCAACTTGGTTCACCAAGTGGCTGAGGTAATCCTGGACCTCGTCACGATTGGCCCGCTCGCGCTCCAGCCGGCTCCCCTGACGGCTTATCGTATCTCCCGCTTTCTGCAGCAACGCCGCTGACGCCTCAAGAATCTTTGTGGTGGACGCCTGCCGCTTTTGAAGCTCCGTGAACTCCCGCACATAATGGAGGAGCATGACACTCCTCTCCTCCTTGAGCTCACGAAGCTCCACGTCCTTGGCCCTGAGCTCCGCATCCTTGGCATGGAGCTCATGTGTCAGGCACCTCACCTTGGACTCCGTGATTTGCTGCGCCGCCATGGCACCAGGTAGAAGCAATGGGGAAAGGAAGCAAAGGGGGCGAAACGGCTGAAAGGCAATGCAATCTACGGGAAGGCGGAGAGAGCCAGCCGAGGAGCGGGGAATCTTTTGGTTTTCACCACAGTAAAACACCAGTCGACGACTTCTCACATCAAGGAGCAGTTGGTTTTTATAGGCGGAGTCATCGTGACTAATTGTTGCCGCGCCTGCTCCCGTCAATCAAAAAATTAAAAATCATGCCGCGCCTGCTCCCGTCAATCAAAAAATTAAAAATCCTGCCGGACCCAAACACCAGAGCAACGCCGCGGTGGACATTTAAATTTACCTGTCGGCAAGTAGATAAAAAAGGGGTGAAAAAACAAATATGGCGGCGGCCTAGCTAATCGGTCGAACTAGCCCAACTAGCTAGCCACCGTGCTTCACTGATGTACTCGGCGGGAAAGGTGGTCTTTCGTGATTTGACGACTCATTTACTTGCTTCGGCGCTACGACCGGGGAGGACCCAGAAAACGCGCGGTAGGGCGTCCCACGTCAGGAAGAATATATGCGTGCACCACCCGGGAGGACCCGAAAACCGCGCGGTAGGGTGTGCCACGTCTCGGCACGGAGGAAAAATGTGCATGTAAAAATGTACTGTCTCAGACGTAGTACCTATGGTTCGACCTTGGGACCCAGCCAGTCGGTCGAAAACACCCCACTAGCCACACAGCTTCATCATGCAAACGTGGCACGGTTAGCTCCGTCTCGACCAGCCACAACGTCTCTTGTTCTAGGCGATTCTTCTATTTTCCAAGCTTTTTTTTAGTTGTAATAACACCACGGCAAGCTAGCGCCACTCTTCGTGTGTGCCCGTGCAAAGGTTAGACGATGGAGAGAAGAGAGATTGAGATCGCAGACCTGGGACCCACCAGTAAGTGAGACAACGGTCATGCACGTGTTGACGAGGCACTCCCTCTACTCTACTCAATGCAAGTACTGTATAAAATCAAGTTATGGGACAAAGCCAACAACCGTTCATTTTTTCAAGCTATCGGCTTACGCTTTGCAGTCTAGTTTGCCAGTTCGAATATCGTCTTTCAGATTTGTTGGTTTTAGGTCCAAATTTGATTAATGACAAGTGGGACCCCCGTGTGTTGTTCCGATATTTCAGTGTAGGATGGTTTTTTTTTGAACAAACACTTTGCGCGGTTAGACAAGTAACGACACGAGTTACACGTATTTTGCAAGTTTACAAACAAGAATGATAGCGGCATAGAATATCACATCCACCCCGCAACTTAGATACTATGGTGATACGAGTTTTTACACCGTTGGAAGTGAGATCCAATGGCTTGGGAGTAGTCTTTGTGATTATGCGCAATTTCCAAAGTCTCTAAAGGTTTTTTTTGCAAATAAAACATTCAGGCCTCGTGTGTGCCGCTGCATCTTCGATCCAACGGCCCCTGATGCTCATATTAGGTGCTCCCCATAGCTTAGTTACCCGCTACGGTGATATGAGCATCTAGGTCGTATGATCAGTGATCAGATGGCACATGCATAGTACTTGTACTTTCTGCGCATTTCCCAAACTCTATCAGCCATATATTGCAAAAACATTCAAACCTCCTACTATGGGCTGTTAGATCTCAGTGAACTCGTATCACCTTAGAATCTACGGTGCGGGAGCACCTCATACTCTCTCGTGCGAGAAAACATAAGGTGCTATCGCGGCTTGGATGCTATGGTGATATGAGCTTGGAGGTCATTTGATCTGAGATCCAATGGCATCTGAGCAGTCTTTGTGCTTGTAAGTAGTGGTGGAACTCTTTTGGGGCTTTTATGCAAAAAACCATTTGAACCACCGAGGAGGTTTTGGGTCACAAATCCAACGCCTCCGAAGATCTTGTATCACCAAAGCATCTAAGGTGTGGTAGCACATGGTATTCTTACATACAAGAGAATATGATGTCCTCCTTCATCTTAGATGCTACGGTGATACGAGCTTCGAGGTCGTTGGATATGGGATCAAAGGGCATCTAAGTAGTTTTTGTACAAATTGTGTGCAATTCTTAAACTCATCAAGGTTTCCTGCAAAAAATTAAGACACATCATGTGAGCTGCTATATCTCAGATCTACAAGCTCCAAGCAACTCGTATTGGCATATAGCATCTAAGGTATGGGGGCACATGATATTCTCCCGGGGAGGAGGGGTGGGGCGTGCACAACCAATCGGTGGTTGGGAGGGTGGGGACAAATCTAATCTAAACAACCCTAAATAGAGCTCCACAATTTTATCTAAGGTCGAGGGGTTGACCCCCGACAATCATAGCTCCGCCTAAACACAACATCAGTGGTTGGCATGTACTGTAGTACTAGACTTAATATTCATGTTTCAGTTTCATGTTCATTTTAAATATTGAACTGAGGACCATGGATGTCTTACATTTTACTCCCTTCGTTCCTAAATATTAGTCTTTTTAGAGGCTTCAAATGGACTGGCACATACAGATGTATATAGACATATTTTAGAGTCTAGATTCACTCATTTTGCTCCGTATGTAGTCACTTGTTGAACTCTCTAAAAGACTAATATTTAGGAATAGAAGGAGTATTTTTGAATTCGTGTCATACATGCATGGGTTGGAAAAATAGATGCACTATACTTATTGGATTGTTGTTGTGTTTGTGTGTGTGTGTGTGTGGTCATATGCTTGATACATACAAAGTTTTCTCACCTCCATATTGTTCATATTTAAATTTGAATTTGCATTGCAAAACTTACTAGGGATACCATGAAATGTGAAATCCACGTTGAGATCACTATATCACAAACTCACTCTAATTCAACAACTCGTCATAAATCAATTACCACATTGAGATTAGTATTTGCAAGGAAAATACGGGTATTGTAATACACATAGATTCGTTCGGCAATTTAAAAGGTTCCTTTCGTATTCTCAAATGGTAGGACCCAATGGCGTACCAGCTAGACCTTGGCTCGTGATGATCCTAAAAAAACGGGCTCGTGTCCTTCGGTGGCATGCGTGGTACACACATTAGGTAACCCCAACCAGTCGAGCCTCAGTGTTTCAAGTTGAAATATCTGGCGGCCAGAATTCCAGCCCTAGGAAATTCCCCTCATGTCCCCGGTCCATAATGACTGCCGATGAACAACGGAGGGATGCTTTAGTAACTAGACAATGTTACCTACCGTGCCAAGCACGGTTCAATTCCCTCGGTCGCCGCTAGTCAAGGTCACCCGTCAACTGCATTGCCTAGTACTACTACTATTACACCAGGATGAGCATAGAATTGAGCCCGTTTGTTCGTGCCTAGTAGTACTTGAGTTAATATATCAGGCAATGCACTGGTACGCAGGGATTATCCTTTTACTCTCTCCTTTCCGGTTTATAGGGCTTATCTCAAAATTTTAGTTTTCCCATTTTATAAGTCTAAATTTGGTTGTTCCCCATCACATGTTCAGATTTCAAGGTGCAATAAATCATTACATGCAAGAATTAAGAGAAAATTGACCAATGCATGTACTTTATGCATGCATGCATTGCAATTAATGCATTCATAAACACAATTTTTGAGGAAAACAAGCGCATTAATTGAGTGGTTTTGCAAACTACAACAATTGTTCCACCACTCACCATCTACCTTGGTTGGTGAGATTTTTGAATTGAGCCCTATAAACCGGAAAGGAGGTTTAACTAAGCAAAATGTTTGACCAAATCCATTCTTAAGAAATACAACAGGATAGATGTACGGCTTGAAAATTTATTGCATGATGCAGGTTATGATATTGTTTTGAATCCTGGATCTTAAATTTCAGAAAATCCAAAAGTGAGCATAAATTCTTGAAACTGAGCATGGTCACGTGATATGGCACAAATATTACTTCGTAAGTTTTTTCTTCAATTCGAGACAAGCTGCTTATGACAAGTTGCACAAATGAAGAGCCAAGGTATTTTGGAACAAAGACCTATCACGTTAAGGCGAACACTTTCACTATTGAACCGTGGGCGTTTACGTGCCGCCACGAGTTCCCGCTTCTCATCGGCAGGTGTCGTCCCAGCAAGCGTGTGAGTCGACGGGAGGCGTGCGAGCAGACCGCTGCGCCGGCTGTCAGGGAGGCGTGCGAGCAGACCGCTGTGCAGACTCACCGGGAGGCGAGCCCTTTGACCAGGCTTCGCCGCCCACCGTCGTCCCAACTGCTCCCACTTTTAATGTCGCCGGCGCCTTAGTTTAAAATTAACCCTGCACTACCCGGTATCGCTACAATCCTCTCTCTTCCTCTCCGATTCTCCCGTCGTCTACCTCCAACTAGCCTGACCTAAACGTACGCCATGCCGCATCATGATGGTCTGCCCTTAGTGTTCCAGTTTCATGAGGAAGACACCCAACCGGAGTCTCAAGAACATAAGGCGCTTTGGGACGAGCTTGAACTGGCCTTGCGGGAAGACGCCACGCCTGTCCCCACTCCCGTTCCGGCTCCCGTCGCCCCGACTGCGCCAGCGCCCATCCCCGTGGCATTGATGGGCTGGAAGATGCACATTGTCGCCGAGCTTGATGCCACGGGGTTCCACGAGGTCCCCGCCGACTTTCACACGCTCGTGCACCTGCCAGCGCATGCGCCTGCGCGTGCACTGACGCGCACGCCCGTGCCGGTGCCTGTGCACCTGCCAGCGCATGCACCTACGCGTGCACTGACGTGCGTGCCTGTGCCGGTGCCCGTGCACATGAATGTCTCCACCGCGCCGTTGACAGCGCCTGTCCCCGCGCGGGTGCCAGTGCCCCCCTCAGTGGCATGGATGGCCGCCGTCGACCGCTTCCTTGCACCAATGCCAGTCACCTCCTCCCGCCAGTTGACTCGCTCCGGAGTCATGAACATTTTGGCCTTCCTTGAAGCTAGGCCAACGTCCAGGAGTACGCCAACAACGGTGCAAGACGCTGCCGTCGCCATCGGTCAGTGGCCCGACGACACACAGAGCACGGCAGAGGAGCCGCTTCCCACTGCGAGACGCCCCCGCCGTCGCCGCGTAATCTAAATTTTCCATGAAAAACATTCAGATTGCCATGCTTAAAATCCGAATGTTTATCATTTCCGTTTATTTTATATCGATCATCGTATAATTTAAAGTCGGAGTCAGACTGAACGAAATGTATGGTTCGATCGATTGAATGTTCTGCTAGAGCCGTATCAAATTAAATATAAAACGTCATCAAGCCACATGTATTCCTTGTCATCCAACGACCTAGACTGCTTCAATGTCGAGCGCTCAACACGTTTAGCGTGCAATTAATTTCATGCAAAAAATAGTGCTAATCACATGACAACACGCAAATAATATTCTAGTAGTTAATATCCGCATGCACTTAATATACTTCCAAATTAACGTGCATTGCACGTACACACTGACTAGTGCTGCTAGTACGTGAAACTGGTACCGTGACTTGTGAACGCGTCCAGATATGGTCAATGGCAACATCGCCCGCGAGTTCTTCCTGTTTGCCCGTGCGTCTAAACACAGAAGGGGAGGAGAGAGAGAGCACACATGGAACCCACCAGTAAGTGAAGGCGAATAGTACTAAAAATAATATTACATGTTATCCATTAATTAGGCTGTGGTAATATAAAAACATTATGTGAACAAAGGGGGTACAACAAACATTGCTATTCTATGTATGTTGCCTATTGACGTGCGGCTTGAAGGCCTGGTCGCATGTTCGATCCTCGTCCTTTATTTTATTTTGTATATGGGTCCAAATTTGTTTCATGACATGTGGGCCCCTAGGTGTGTAGTTTGTAGCACTTTAATTTGTGGGTCGAAATTTGTTCCATTCCAAGTGGACTATCGGTGTGTAGTTTTGTAGCTTATTTATAGTAATTAAAGAGAACAACATAGTTTTTTTAATAATACCATGGTGCGACGTTGAAGGCGAGAAAGGACGTGCGAGAGAGCAATGACAAAGCTAGAGGGAAATCAACTAGGGGAGTTGCGTGGTTTGCAACGGTGTTTGGAGGAGTTGTGGGCCGAATGCTACGAAAATATAATCTAAACTGACCGGAATAAATGCCTACACAAATTAATCCAAGGTTGGAGTGCCCCTTGCAATGTAAATAGCTCTGACTTTGCGAGGGATGGACAGGTAGTAGCTTCAACGCGTGGAAGACATGGTGTGAGAAAGCGAGGTCAATCGAGAGACATATAGATAGAGAGACAAAGTGAGTGTGGTCCGACATTCATTGAACAAATATATATGCTCCGGAGAGATATTGTCCGATTGAGCTTTTGGTAAGGGTGAGGGCTGTAAGATAGAGCTTGAGAGATGATCCAGTCACAAACATGTAGATATATTTTGTGTGTGGGAGGAGGCAAGGTCAACCGATCACATAGGGGCCATGCGATCGAAAGAGTGAGACGGGTTGGAGAGAGTGACCTAGATAGACGATGTGCGTGAGAGAGTATACAATGTGATGTTGGAAATATGCCCTAGAGGTAATAATAAATTGGTTATTATTATATTTCCTTGTTCATGATAATCGTTTATTATCCATGCTATAATTGTATTGATAGGAACTCAGATACATGTGTGGGTACATAGACAACACCATGTCCCTAGTAAGCCTCTAGTTGACTAGCTCGTTGATCAACAGATGGTTACGGTTTCCTGACCATGGACATTGGATGTCGTTGATAACGGGATCACATCATTAGGAGAATGATGTGATGGACAAGACCCAATCCTAAGCCTAGCACAAAGATCGTAGTTCGTATGCTAAAGCTTTTATAATGTCAAGTATCATTTCCTTAGACCATGAGATTGTGCAACTCCCGGATACCGTAGGAATGCTTTGGGTGTACCAAACATCACAACATAACTGGGTGGCTATAAAGGTGCACTACAGGTATCTCCGAAAGTGTCTGTTGGGTTGGCACGAATCGAGACTGGGATTTGTCACTCCGTGTAAACGGAGAGGTATCTCTGGGCCCACTCGGTAGGAAATCATCATAATGTCCACAATCTGACCAAGGGGTTGATCACGGGATGATGTGTTGCGGAACGAGTAAAGAGACTTGCCGGTAACGAGATTGAACAAGGTATCGGTATACCGACGATCGAATCTCGGGCAAGTACAATACCGCTAGACAAAGG
This sequence comes from Triticum dicoccoides, assembly GCF_002162155.2. NCBI lineage: Eukaryota > Viridiplantae > Streptophyta > Magnoliopsida > Poales > Poaceae > Triticum > Triticum dicoccoides. Next base: position 403,554,190 of record NC_041393.1, read on the forward strand.
GAATTGTATACGAGATCGATTCAGTCCTTGACATCGTGGTTCATCCGATGAGATCATCGTGGAACATGTGGGAGCCAACATGGGTATCCAGATCTCGCTGTTGGTTATTGACCGGAGAACGTCTCGGTCATGTCTGCATGGTTCCCGAACCCGTAGGGTCTACACACTTAAGGTTCGATGACGCTAGGGTTATAAAGGAAGTTTGTATGTGGTTACCGAATGTTGTTCGGAGTCCCGGATGAGATCCCGGACGTCACGAGGAGTTCCGAAATTGTCCAGAGGTAAAGATTTATATATGGGAAGTCCTGTTTTGGTCACCGGAAAAGTTTCGGGTTTTTTTCGGTAACATACCGGGACCACCGGGAGGGTCCCCGGGGTCCACCAAGTGGGGCCACCAACCCCGGAGGACTGCATGGGCCAAGTGTGGGAGGGAACCAGCCCCAGGTGGACTGGTGTGCCCCCCACAAGGGGCCCAAGGCGCAGGGGAGAGTGGGAGGGGGCAAACCCTAGGGCAGATGGGCCCTAAGGCCCACCCCAGGCGCGCCTCCCCTCTCTCCCCCTCTGGCCGCCACCCAGATGGGATCTGGGGGCTGCCACCACCCCTGGGGAGGGAACCCTAGAGGGGGCGCAGCCCCCTCCCCTCCCCCTATATATACTTGAGGGTTTTGGGGCTGCAACACATGAGTTTTCTCCCTCAAGGCGCAACCCTACATCTCTCCCTCCTCGTCTCCCGCGATGCTTGGCGAAGCCCTGCAGGATTGCCACGCTCCTCCACCACCACCACGCCGTTGTGCTGCTGCTGGACGGAGTCTTCCTCAACCTCTCCCTCTCTCCTTGCTGGATCAAGGCGTGGGAGACATTACCGGGCTGTACGTGTGTTGAACGCGGAGGTGCCGTCCGTTCGGCACTAGGATCTCCGGTGATTTGGATCACGACGAGTACGACTCCTTCAGCCTCGTTCTCTTGAACGCTTCCGCTTAGCGATCTACAAGGGTATGTAGATGCACTCTCCTTCCCCTCGTTGCTGGTTTCTCCATAGATAGATCTTGGTGACACGTAGGAAAATTTTGAATTTCTGCTACGTTCCCCAACAGTGGCATCATGAGCTAGGTCTATTGCGTAGATTCTTTGCACGAGTAGAACACAAAGTAGTTGTGGGCGTTGATTTTGTTCAATATGCTTACCATTACTAGTCCAATCTTGTTTCGGCGGTATTGTGGGATGAAGCGGCCCGGACCGACCTTACACGTACACTTACGTGAGACAGGTTCCACCGACTGACATGCACTTGGTGCATAAGGTGGCTAGCGGGTGCCAGTCTCTCCCACTTTAGTCGGAACGGATTCGATGAAAAGGGTCCTTATGAAGGGTAAATAGCAATTGGCATATCACGTTGTGGTTTTGCGTAGGTAAGAAACGTTCTTGCTAGAAACCCATAGCAGCCACGTAAAACATGCAAACAACAATTAGAGGACGTCTAACTTGTTTTTGCAGGGTATGCTATGTGATGTGATAGGGCCAAGAAGAATGTGATGAATGATATGTGATGTATGAGATTGATCATGTTCTTGTAATAGGAATCACGACTTGCATCTCGATGAGTATGACAACCGGCAGGAGCCATAGGAGTTGTCTTTATTTATTATATGACCTGCGTGTCATTGAACAACGCCATGTAATTACTTTACTTTATTGCTAATCGGTAGCCATAGTAGTAGAAGTAATAAGTTGGCGAGACAACTTCATGGAGACACGATGATGGAGATCATGATGATGGAGATCATGGTGTCATGTCGGTGACAATGATGATCATGGAGCCCCGAAGATGGAGATCAAAAGGAGCAAAATGATATTGGCCATATCATGTCACTTTTTGATTGCATGTGATGTTTATCATGTTTATGCATCTTATTTGCTTAGAACGACGGTAGTAAATAAGATGATCCCTCATTAAAATTTCAAGAAAGTGTTCCCCCTAACTGTGCACCGTTGTGAAAGTTTGTCGTTTCGAAGCACCACGTGATGATCGGGTGTGATAGATTCTTACGTTCACATACAACGGGTGTAAGCCAGATTTACACACACGAAACACTTAGGTTAACTTGACAAGCCTAGCATGTACAGACATGGCCTCGGAACACAAGAGACCGAAAGGTCGAGCATGAGTCGTATAGTAGATATGATCAACATGAAGATGTTCACCGATGATGACTAGTCCGTCTCACGTGATGATCGGACATGGCCTAGTTGACTCGGATCATGTAATCACTTAGATGACTAGAGGGATGTCTATCTGAGTGGGAGTTCATGAGATGAACTTAATTATCCTGAACATAGTCAAAAGATCTTTGCAAATTATGTCGTAAGCTCGCGCTTTAGTTCCACTGTTTAGATATGTTCCTAGAGAAAATATAGTTGAAAGTTGATAGTAGCGATTATGCGGACAGTAGAAAGCTTATGTCCTTAATGCACCGCTCAGTGTGCTGAACCCCAAACATCGTTTGTGGATGTTGCGAACATCGGACATACACGTTTTGATAACTACGTGATAGTTCAGTTAAACGGTTTAAGGTTGAGGCACCAAAGACGTTTTTGAAACGTCGGGGAACATATGAGATGTTTCGAGGGATGAAATTGGGATTTCAGGCTCGTGCTCACGTCAAGAGGTATAAGACCTCCGACGATTCTCTTAGCCTACAAACTAAGGGAGAAAAGCTCAATCGTTGAGCTTGTGCTCAGATTGTCTGAGTGCAACAATCACTTGAATCGAGTGGGAGTTGATCTTCCAAATAAGATAGTGATGTTTCTCCGAAGTCATTGCCACCGAGCTACTAGAGCTTCATGATGACTATAACATATCAGGGATAGATATGATGATCCTTGAGGTATTCATGATGTTTGACACCGCGAAAGTAGAAATCAAGAAGGAGCATCAATTGTTGATGGTTGGTGAAACCACTAGTTTCAAGAAGGGCAAGGGTTAGAAGGGACACTTCATGAAACGGCAAATCAGTTGCTGCTCCAGTGAAGAAACCCAAGGTTGAACCCAAACCCGAGACTAAGTGCTTCTGTAATAAGGGGAACAACCACTGGAGCAGGATTACCCTAGATACTTGGTAGATAAGAAGGCTGGCAAGGTCGATGGAAGTATATTAGATATACATTATGTTAATGTGTACTTTACTAGTACTCCTAGTAGCACCAGGGTATTAGATACCGGTTCGGTTGCTAAGTGTTAGTAAGTCGAAATAAAAGCTACGGAATAAACGGAGACTAGCTAAAGGTGAGCTGACGATATGTGTTGGAAGTGTTTCCAAGTTTGATGTGGTCAAACATCGCACGCTCCCTCTACCATCAAGATTAGTATTAAACCTGAATAATTGTCATTTGGTATTTGCGTTGAGCATAGACATGATTGGATTATGTCTATCGCAATACAGTTATTCATTTAAGGAGAATAATGGTTACTCTATTTATTTGAATAATACCTTCAACGGTCTTGCACCTAAATGGTTTATTGAATCTCGATAGTAGTGATACACATTTTCATGCCAAAAGATATAAGATAGTAATGATAGTACCACTTACTTGTGGCACTGCCATGTAAGTCATATTGGTATAAACCGCATGAAGAAGCTCCATGTTGATGGATCTTTGGACTCACTCGTTTTTGAAAAGTTTGAGGCATGCGAACCATGTCTGTTGGTGTATACGCATGAAGAAACTCCATGCAGATGGATCATTTGGACTCACTTGATTTTGAATCACTTGAGATATGCAAATCATACCACATGGGCAAGATGACTGAAAAGCCTCGTTTTCAGTGAGATGGAACAAGATAGCAACTTGTTGGAAGTAACACATTTTGATGTGTGCAGTCCAATAAGTGCTGAGGCATGCAGTGAATATCGTTATGTTCTCACTTCACAGATGATTCGAGTATATGTTGAGTATATTTACTTGATGAAACACAAGTCTGAATTATTGAATGGTTCAAGTAATTTCAGAGTGAAGTTGAAGATCATTGTGACAAGAGGATAAAATGTCTATGATATGATCATAGAGATGAGTATCTGAGTTACGAGCTTTGGCACGCAATTAAGACATTCTGGAAATTGTTTCACAATTAGTACTGCTTGGAACACCATAGTGTGATGGTGTGTCTGAACATCATAGTTGCACCCTATTGGATATGGTGCGTACCATGATGTTTCTTATCGAATTACCAGTATCGTTCATGGGTTAGGCATTAGAGACAACCGCACTCACTTTAATAGGGAACCACGTAATTCCGTTGAGATGACACCGTGTGAACTATGGTTTAGAGAAACCTAAGCTGTCATTTCTTGAAAGTTTGGGGCTGCGATGCTTATGTGAAAAAGTTTCATCGTGATAACTCGAACCCAAAGCGGATAAATACATCTTCATAGGACACCCAAAAAACAGTTGGGTAAACCTCCTAATTCAGATCCAATAGCAATAGGGACTATTTCTAGAAACGAGTCCTTTCTCGAGGAAAAGTTTCTCTCGAAAGAATTGAGTGGGAGGATGGTGGAGACTTGATGAGGTTATTGAACCGTCACTTCATATAGTGTGCAGCAGGGCACAGGAAGTTGTTCCTGTGGCGCCTACACCATATGAAGTCGAAGCTTATGATAGTGATCATGAAGTTTCGGATCAAGTCACTATCGTACCTCGTAGGGTGACAAGGATGCGTACTACTTCAGAGTGGTACGCAATACTGTCTTAGAGGTCATGTTGCTAGACAACAATGAACCTACAAGCTATGGAGAAGCGATGGTGGGCCCGGATTCCGACAAATGGCTCGAGGCCATAAAATCCGAGAAAGAATCCATGACTTTGGAAGAAATACTTGATGGTCGTAAGACCGTTGGGTACAGATGGATTTAAGAAGAAGACGGACATGGACGGTAATGTCACCGTCTATGAAGCTCGACTTGTGGCGAAGAGTTTTTCACAAGTTCAAGGAGTTGACTACGATGAGATTTTCTCATCCGTAGCGATGCTTGAGTCCGTCGGAATCATGTTAGCATTAGCTGCATTTATGAAATCTGGCAGATGGATGTCAAAACAAGTTTCCTTACCAGTTTTTGTAAGGAAAGGTTGTATGTGATACAAGCAGAAAGGTTTTGTCGATCCTAAGGATGCTAAAAGGTATGCTAGCACCAGCGATACTTCTAAGGACTGGAGTAAGCATCTCGGAGTTGGAATGAACGCTTTGATGAGATGATCAAATTTTTTGAGTTTATACAAAGTTTATGAGAAACTTGTATTTGCAAAGAAGTGAGTGGGAGCACTATAGAATTTTTGATGAGTATATGTTGTTGACATATTGATGATCAGAAATGATGTAGAATTTCTGTAATGCATATAGGGTTATTTGAAAGGTGTTTTTCAAGTGAAAACCTAGAGTAAGCTACTTGAACATTGAGCATCAAGATCTATGAGGATAGATCAAAAACCGCTTGATGGTACTTTCAAATGAGCATATACCTTGACATGATCTTGAAGGTGTTCAAGATGGACCAGTCAAAGAAGGAGTTCTTGCCTGAGTTGTAAGGTATGAAGTTAAGAGTTAAAGCTCGACCACGGTAGAAGAGAGGCAAAGGACGAAGGTCGTCCCCTATGCTTCAGACATAGGGTCTATAGTATGCTATGCTGTGTACCGCACCGGAAGTGTGCCTTGCCATGAGTCAGTCAAGGGGTACAAGAATGATCCAGAAATGGGGATCATTGGATAGCGGTCAAAAATTGTCCTTGGAGTAAATAAGGACATGTTTCTCGATTATGGAGGTGATAAAGAGTTTGGCGTAAAGGGTTACGTCGATGCAAGCTTTAACACCTATCCGAATGACTCTGAGTAGCAAACCAGATACGTATAGAGGAGCAACCATTTGGAATAGCTCCAAGTGGAGCGTGGAAGCAACATTTACAATATGACATAGAGAATTGCGAAGTACATACAGATCTGAATGTTGCAGACCCGTTGACTAAAACCTCTCTCACAAGCAAAACATGATCAAACCCCAGAACTCATTGAGTCTTAATCACATGATGATGTGAACTAGTTTAGCAACACTAGTAAACTCTTTGGATGTTGGTCACATGACGATGTGACCTGTGAGTGTTAATCACATGGCAATGTGAACTAGATTATTGACTCTAGTGCAAGTGGGAGACTGTTGGAAATATGCCCTAGAGGCAATAATAAATTGGTTATTATTATATTTCCTTGTTCATGATAATCGTTTATTATCCATGCTATAATTGTATTGATAGGAAACTCAGATACATGTGTGGGTACATAGACAACACCATGTCCCTAGTAAGCCTCTAGTTGACTAGCTCGTTGATTAACAGATGGTTACGGTTTCCTGACCATGGACATTGGATGTCGTTGATAACGGGATCACATCATTAGGAGAATGATGTGATGGACAAGACCCAATCCTAAGCCTAGCACAAAGATCGTAGTTCGTATGCTAAAGCTTTTCTAATGTCAAGTATCATTTCCTTAGACCATGAGATTGTGCAACTACCGGATACTGTAGGAATTCTTTGGGTGTACCAAACATCACAACGTAACTGGGTGGCTATAAAGGTGCACTACAGGTATCTCCGAAAGTGTCTGTTGGGTTGGCACGAATCGAGACTGGGATTTGTCACTCCGTGTAAACGGAGAGGTATCTCTGGGCCCACTCGGTAGGACATCATCATAATGTACACAATGTGACCAAGGAGTTGATCACAGGATGATGTGTTGTGGAACGAGTAAAGAGACTTGCCGGTAACGAGATTGAACAAGGTATCGGTATACCGACGATCGAATCTCGGGCAAGTACAATACCGCTAGACAAAGGGAATTGTATACGGGATCGATTCAGTCCTTGACATCGTGGTTCATCCGATGAGATCATCGTGGAACATGTTGGAGCCAACATGGGTAATCAGATCCCGCTAGGGATTATTGATCGAAGAACGTCTCGGTCATGTCTGCATGGTTCCCGAACCCGTAGGGTCTACACACTTAAGGTTCGATGATGCTAAGGTTATAAAGGAAGTTTGTATGTGGTTACACAATGTTGTTCGGAGTCCCGAATGAGATCCCGGACGTCACGAGGAGTTCCAGAATGGTCCGGAGGTAAAGATTTATATATGGGAAGTCCTGTTTTGGTCACCGGAAAAGTTTCGGGTTTTTTTCGGTAACGTACCAGGACCACCGGGAGGGTCCCGGGGGTCCACCAAGTGGGGCCACCAACCCCGGAGGACTGCATGGGCCAAGTGTGGGAGGGAACCAGCCCCAGGTGGGCTGGTGTGCCCCCACAAGGGGCCCAAGGCGTAGGGGAGAGTGGGATGGGGCAAACCCTAGGGCAGATGGGCCCTAAGGCCCACCCCAGGCGCGCCTCCCCTCTCTTCCCCTCTGGTCGCCACCCAGATGGGATCTGGGGGCTGCCGCCACCCAGATGGGATCTGGGGGCTGCCGCCACCCTTGGGGAGGGAACCCTAGAGGGGGCGCAGCCCCCTCCCCTCCCCTATATATACTTGAGGGTTTTGGGGCTGCAACACATGAGTTTTCTCCCTCAAGGCGTAGCCCTACCTCTCTCCCTCCTCGTCTCCCGCAGTGCTTGGCGAAGCCCTGCAGGATTGCCACGCTCCTCCACCACCACCACACCGTTGTGCTGCCGCTGGACGGAGTCTTCCTCAACCTCTCCCTCTCTCCTTGCTGGATCAAGGCGTGGGAGACGTCACCGGGCTGTACGTGTGTTGAACGCGGAGGTGCCGTCCGTTCGGCACTAGGATCTCCGGTGATTTGGACCACGACGAGTACGGCTCCTTCAACCTCGTTCTCTTGAACGCTTTCGCTTAGCGATCTACAAGGGTATGTAGATGCACTCTTCTTCCCCTCGTTGCTGGTTTCTCCATAGATAGATCTTGGTGACACGTAGGAAATTTTTGAATTTCTGCTATGTTTCCCAACTTGTGAATAGGTCGAATTGGGCTCAAACATGGTGATATATCGTTTTTGTCCGAGAAAGAGCGAGGTCAATCGAGACATACGGATATATATATATATATATATATATATATATATATATATATATATATATATA